>NW_022437189.1:155202-182098 GCF_009761245.1 Sapajus apella
CTCCCTTCCTCGCTCCCTCCCATCCCCTCTCTTTTTTTTTTGTAGTCTTACTCTGTCACCACCCCCAGGTTCAAGCAATTCTCATGCCTCAGCCTCCTGAGTAGCTTCAATCACAGGTGTGCACCACCACACCCAGCTAATTTTTGTATTTTTAGTAGAGGGGGTTTCACCACATTGGCCAGGCAGGTGAGGTGTTCTGCCCGCCTCGGCCTCCCAAAGCATTGGGATTACAGGTGTGAGCCACCACGCCTGGCCTCATTTTGTTTTTTGAGATAGAGTGTTGCTTTGTCACCCAGGCTGGAGTGCAGTGATGCGATATTGGCTCACTGCAATCTCTGCCTCCAGGCTCAAGAGATCCTCCCACCTAAGCCTCCCAAGTAGCTGGGACTACAGGCACACACCACCATGCCCAACTAATTTTTGTATTTTTTTTGTAGAGATGGAGTTTTGCCGTGTTGCCCAGGCTGGTCTCAAATTTGTGAGCTCAAGAGATCTTCCTGCCTCGGCCTCGAAAAGTGCTGGGATTACAGGCATGAGCCACCACAACCAACCCCATAATTTTTATATATAAAATTAGCTGGAGTCCCAGAAGGTGGAGTCCCAGACTTCTTGGATTGAAAACAAGCCCATTATCAAAAAGATTAATGCCTCTAACTGTATCCATCCAGTTAATTAAGGGATCCAGTCCAATCCAGGACCTAGTCCTATAAAAATTGCTCATCTAGGACTCAGTCCAGTAAAAAATAAACTTGGAGAGCTCAAAACACAAATTCATGGAACTCAGAATCCTAGAAAGAACTCACTATGACCTCCAGTTGCTGTGAGGGATCAGTGGGCACAATAGACCCTGGCAGATACCTCTGTGTGGTCACTCAGTGCTCCTGGAGGTCACTGAAGTTCTACTTTGGATCTCACTTCTGACACCAATTTGTTAAAAGAAAAATTTTATAGACAAGTTAACAGTTTAATTGAGCAGAAAAGGGCTCATGAACCAGGTAGCACTCAAGACTAAGAGCAATGGTTCAGAATGTGTGCAGGCTGTATCTATAGGCAAAGAAATGAAAAAGACATAGAGATAGCCTGATTGGCTGCAGGCTGGCATTTTCCTTCTTTGGACATGTTTTGGCAGCCTTCAGCCTATGATTGGCTGACATTTGGTTACTTATTACAAGAGTATACTGTTAGATTAGGCTGCAGGTTGTTTACACATTAAGTTAGGTTATAATTTACTATGTACAGAGGCAGCTTTAGACCAGACTTAATTCAAAACAAAGGTCACCTTTGGAACCAGCATTAATTGTTGAGGGGGTCCTTTTTTACCCAATTAAGATCTGCCTGTGTCTAACGAATATTTTTATGTAGAACCGTTTTTATTTTTTTATTTTTTTTATTTATTTATTTTTTTTTTTTTTTGAGACGGAGTTTCACTCTTGTTACCCAGGCTGGAGTGCAATGGCGCGATCTCGGCTCACCGCAACCTCCGCCTCCTGGGTTCAGGCAATTCTCCTGCCTCAGCCTCCTGAGCAGCTGGGACTACAGGCACGCGCCACCATGCCCAGCTAATTTTTTGTATTTTTAGTAGAGACGGGGTTTCACCATGTTGACGAGGATGGTCTCGATCTCTTGACCTCGTGATCCACCCGCCTCGGCCTCCCAAAGTGCTGGGATTACAGGCTTGAGCCACCGCGCCCGGCCCTGTAGAACCGTTTTTAAAGTCAATTGTGGGAGGTGAACTTGAAGAATAAAGTTTCATTATGTCGACTTGAGCTGCTTTTATCAAGACCACTCTCAAAACTTCAGGTCCCAGCAGCACACTGAGGGCACTAAAGGTCCGGCGTGCCACTGCTCTCCAATACTGGTACAGAATGTGAGCGTCCTAGAGCCTATGGGTTGGTGGTCAACAGCTGTGCTCCTCTGGTGGGGCCGCTGGCCTGTCCCTCAGTCACAGTGCCATGGTGCTCATCTGCTTTGGTTTCTACCACATGTAGACTGGGCAAAGTGGGTGAAAAGGCCTTACGAACCTCACCTAACTGCCTGGCTGTCTGGTGCTCTTAGCCACCTGCTTGTGAATAGGATTTTGTGATTCAGGAGCCAAGATCACCTGCGCTTGGGAACCAGTCCAGTCACCTGGAGCTGCTCATCTCAGAATGATCTAGCCTGGGTTATACTGTGTTCCCCGCACTGCCTCAACCCAACAGCTGCCAACCCAGCTGAGCTTGGGAACAGAGTTAAATGTTTGGGCAGCCCTCATGTTCCAACAAAGATGAATGGAGGGAAGGCTGTGGACCTGAGGGAGTGGGTTGCACAGACCATGTAGAGTGTCCACTCCTCTCATAGAAGTCTTCACTACACTTACCTGTTGAACCTGTGCCTGGTCACTCACCTGGCACTGGGGGCTTTTGTTAAGTAACTCAGATAAAGCTGTGGCTTCTCATTTTCCATTCTTTGACCTATTACCATCCCTTTGAAGAGAGGCCACCAGAGATGGCTTCTTGGGATGGGTTGAGGAGGGAGGATCACTTGAGCTCGGAAGGTTGAGGTTGCCTCTGCAGTGAGCCATGATCATGCCATTGCACTCCAGCCTGGGATGCAAGAGCGTGACCTTGTCTCAAAATACCTACAAGACACCATAGCCTGGGGGTGGAGGACAGTGGTAGGGAAGGCTTCCTAAAATTCTTTCCTCAACTGGGTAAAGACACATCTTAAAGGGCTGCCCCAGTCAAAGGCCTGAATTTGGAATCCTGTGGAGGACATAAGATGGCACCAAATAGGCCCTCAGGAGCTCTGCTGCAGACTAAACACTGCTGTGTGCTTCCGAGGGCCAGTCACTGCTGGAGTCTATGGCTGGGTCCAGTAAGGGGAGTGCTGAAACTCCCAGCCTGTCTTGATGGTATGGGACTGATGGGCAGCCTTCAGGGGTCCTTAACGGGGAAGACAAGAAGAAAGCCTGGACAGTTAGACAGACTTCACACCCCACTCTGACACCTTGTAGCCCATTTCCTCACCTGTAAGATGAGCATAAAACCATGCACCATGTAAGATTTCACATGAAATGATCTATGCACAAAAACCACGCCCTCCTTTTCAAGAACAGTGACAAGACAGATTATAGGTGATTCTGAGAAATCCTGAGAATGAGAGGTTTTTGTATGACTAATAGTTGGACATAAGAAAATACCCAGTGCCCACTGCATACCCTGCTTGTGATCCTGGTACATTGTGGACATCATGCCACCGAATCAGGCAAGCCGGCCCCAAAGAATGGCCATGCCACGTGTAGCCCAGTGCTTCGCACACAGCAGAGTGGGATTCGGCAGCCCACCAGTCCCAGAAGTCAGGTTGGGGGCCTCGGATTCACTTCAGACCAAGGCCAACATAAGCAATCCAAAGAAAAGCAGAGAAGGCAGGTCACTCAGAGGGCAGGCCAGGAGTTGAGCTCCTTACCCTCTGACAGTCAAGCCACAGGCTTCAGGCTAGGGACCCACCAGCCCCCAGCCTAGGGATGGGACTAGCATGGGCAAGGCAGGCCCCTTCCAAGCAGCCCAGGGTTCCCAGCGAGCTTCTGTAGAGGGTGAGAGGAACTGCTGTGTGGGAAACAGAGGCAGAGGGCAATTGGGAAGAGGCCAGAGGCCGTGCTTAGAAGGACATGTGAATGTAGCACTTGCTGACAAATAGGATGGCCTCTCAGCCCCAGCAGAGGTAGTTTTCACTGGGCAGACTCAGGGTTTGGCTAAGAGCAGAAAATACAAAATCATCAGAGAAGTAAAATATCTTTATTTTCTTATGTACACACTATATTCAAATAAACCACCCACCCTGAAAACAGCAGGTTCTGGCTTTTCCATGAACCCCCAGAAGAATATAAATTAGAGCCTCTGATAACAGTTGCTTCCCCAGAGTGGGGAGTATGTGTTCGCGCACGCGTGTGTGTGTGTGTGTGTAAAACCTTCTGATTCCATGGGATCTGGCCAGCCTCTCTGGAGCCACACAGCCCTCCTTGCCTTACACCCTGGCTCCAGCTTCAGGTCTCTTCCCTGGTCCAGGGAGAGGCCTCAGCCTGGGGCAGGTGTGATGTAAACCAGTCACTCAACCTCCATCTTATTCTTCTGCAAAGAATCGAGGAAGTCTTGCCACTCTGCTGGGTAAAAACGTTTATAGACATTGATCTTATTCCGAATCTGTTTTGGGGTATCTTGATAGTAATTCTTCTCATCGCGAGCCATGGCCTAAGAAAAGAGAAGGGCTACTTTAAAGAGGGCTAGACAGGCAAAGGCTCAGATCCTAGCTCATCCTGAATTGGGCAAGCCATTTGCTAACTATCCCTGAGGTCCAGAATCCTGACCTCAAAGGCTGTGGTGCACCAGGCACAGTGGCTCATGCCTATAATCCCAACACTCTAGGAGACAGAGGTGGGAGGATCGCCACCAAATCAGCCTAGGAGTTCCAGGGCACCCTGGGCAAACTGTCTCTCTAAAAACAATAAATTAACCATCCTGTGGTCCCAGCTACTTGGGAGGCTGAGGCAGGAGGACTGTTTCATCAGCCCCAGAGGTTGAGGCTATGGTAAGCCATGATCACACCACTGCATTCTACCCTGGGTGATAGAGCAAGACTTGGTCTCAAAAAAAGACCGGGGAGGCCTTAGAGTCCAGTGGGTCAGGGAGGAGTTGGGGCCAGCTGAGGGGCTCATGACCCATCATAGCCAACTAATCCCACCTGGGCCCAGGGGTCCAGTGTAGCTGGATCTTTACACTGTTAAAGGAAGCCAAAAATACAGACTTCCAGCCTGGGTGACAGAGCGAGACTCTCAAAAACAAACCAAAAAAAAACATCATGCAAGCAAAACATTTATCCGAGAGTGAGATAGGAACCAAGGCCACTCAATCTATCCTTGCCATAAGCCATTCATTCAAGTTTGATCACTGTCAATGGGATCCATTTCCTAGAGTCTCTTTTCCCCCCCTTTCTTTTACTGTTTCAGGAAACAGTTGCTGCACAAGCAGATCAAGCCGCCAATGGTCCAGGGCGCCTTCCCAGCCAGCCCAAGTGGCCTAAGCTGCTCACCTTATAGTCCTCCCCGTGGTTCTCTACCATGTAGCGTACGTAGTCGATGAGGTCCCGAGACAGAGTATTTCCTTTCTTTTCTGGAAGGCTGGCTTCTGCCTCCAGGTCATTCAGCACATAGGGCTTCCGCACAAGCTCCTTAGGCCTCTCTTCTATGTCCACCTCCATGACCTTCACCTTTCTCTTACGGAGGGGCACCGCCTTGTTGGGGTCCACAGCCAACCCCATCTCGGCCAGGTTCTGCCGCACCGATTTAGCGTGGTCCCAGGCATGTCGGATGTGGGAGCTACCGGCAAGAGACATCGCGGATCCGTCATCTCGCGGGCCGTCCCGGCCGAGGCGTCCCGCCACCCGGAACCCCAATCCCCTCACCACTCGATCCGCGGCGCTGCCTTCCGTCGAGCATTCCGGTTCAGGCGCTTTCGGTTGACATTGTAACCAAACTTCTGCCTCCGGGTCTTGCCTTTGGCCTTGGGCATTGCGCTGACCACCCCACCAGCAGCTCACACGAGGTGCCTCTCACTCTTAGACCTCGTGTTAACAAACCCCTTCCGGGGGGCGTGCACAAGGCTTTGTGGGCATTTGGGGAAATGTAGTCCTTTCGCAGCGCTTCGTGAGCACTACAACGCCCAGAATGCAAAGAGCGCCTGCGCCTGCGTACAACGTTCAATCTATTCGTTTCCCCGCCCCTTTCACGACCTTCACCGGGAGACGGAGCTCGGAGTCCCGATTTTCTCCTGCAGCTGTGTGGCCCGGTCATGGCGACTCCCGGCCCTGTGACCCCGGAGGCCTCTTTAGAACCATCGAAGGCTCCCGTCATTGAGGGATTTAGCCCCACTCTTTACAGCAAGCCAGAGCGTTTCAAGGAAAAGTTCATTCGCAAGGTCCGCGAGAACCCGATGGTACCCATAGGTAAGTGGGTGCTGTAGGAACTCCACACGCAGAGGACAGTGATGTCGGGAGGAAGGAAGTAGAGGAGGATCAGAGCGCCAGCGGGGAGCGGAATGAGCGCGGACGGGAGTAGTGACAAGGGGCGGGGCGGTGAGGGGCGAAACTGATTGGAGCGGGAGCAGCAAGTTTAGGGGGCGGGATTTGGGGCCTGAAACTGGGAGAACTATAACTAGGAGGACCTTACCTGACCAACCCTCTCCGCCCTCCCTCCGCTATAGTTCGGAGATGTTGGCTTTCTGGAAGAGAGACCCAAAGCGGGGAATGACTTGCGGGGCCCGACCTGCAGTTTCCCAGTTGCTTTATCCCCTCCTCAGGTTGCCTGGCCACGGCGACCGCCCTCGGCTACGGCCTCTACTGCTTCCACAAGGGCCACAGCCGGCGCTCTCAGCTCATGATGCGCACCCGGATCGCCGCCCAGGGCTTCACAATCGCAGCCATCTTGGTGGGTCTAGCTGTCACCTCTATGAAGTCTCGACCATGAGCCCAGGGTCTGGCCTTGAAAGCTCCGCAGAAATCATTCCAAAATCCAGGAGCAGCCACTGGCCCTACCATGGGACTTACTCCTTCCTCCCCTTTGAGCGCGCCCTGTGTCGTTGGGGGTGGAAGTGACCCTTTGTGTAACCCTAACTGAAAGATTTTTTCAAAAATCCCAGATCCTGTTGTTCAAATGTTACATACTTCTATTTGTGCCACATCTCCCCTCCAGTCTGCTTAATAAACTCTTAAAAATCCACTTGTAGTGTGGTGAATTCAATCTCACGCCCGTGGTTTCTGGTCTTCGATTTTGGAGGAAATGGACTTTAGACTGGAGTGGCACTTAGAAATCTTGTAATCTAGTGATTCCCCAACTTTGCTAGTAACAGCCACCTGAGGCACTTTGAAAGTAGAGATCCCCAGGTCACTCCTTGAGATTCTAGTTCAGTGGGCCTAGAGTAATGCTATTTGAAAAATACTGATCTAGCCAGCAGTTTTTGGAACTTCAGTAGGACAACCTTCAGTAGGACAACCTTCCTTCAGATGAGACCTCTCATAGTCTGGTCAGAGGCAGAGGGTTCTGCCTTCCACTTAGCACCAGCTCCTAACCCTGCTACCACCTCCCGAGAGCCTATGGGGCGCCACTGATCTAGACCATCCTGGTTCTTGACACAGTATAGAACAGGAAACAGGCTCAGAGAAGCAGTCTGGTACAGTGGGAAGAACACAGTCCCAAAGCTGTCCAGCAATTTGTGTATGTGGTGTTTTAGGGTTTTGGAAGAGGCTGAGGACCTGAGCAAACCAGAAGAGAGGTGACCTGTGAGTTCCTCCTTCAGGTAAAGTCTCACACATGTATTCCTGGTCTGTGGTCAGCTCTCCTCAAATGTTGGATTTGAGGACCCAGGTTTTTCCCATGTGTGATTCTACTGTTTTCAACACCAGCTTCAAGCTAGCAGAAGGAAAAAGGGGGAGTGAAGACACACCCCTTCTTGAACCCCCAGACAGTCTAGATTTCAGAGTGGAAGGCTATACTAGGGCCAGCCAAGTTTCTTGCCTCCACCATGTTCTCTCAACTGTGAGACAGAGACGGTAGATGTAGAGCAGTGCACTGTGGTGACCCTTGGCCTCCAGATATAAGGACATGGAATGGTGAGGACTGTGACACTTTTAAAGAGGGTGGCCACTGTTTGTAAGTGGTGTCATGGTGTCCCCCTTCCAAAGCTGCTGAAGTCATTTCATTTCCCTGGAATGTGACAGTAGGCTGGGTGCTGTGGCTCATCCCTGTAATCCCAGCACTTTGGGAGGCCAAAGTGGGTAAATCACTTGAGCCCAGGAGTCTGAGCCCAGCCTAGGTGACACGGCAAAGCCCCGTCTCTACTAAAAATACAAAGATTAGCCAGGTGTGGTGGCACATGGCTCTAGTCCCAGCTACTTGGGAGGCTGAGGTGGAAAAGATCGCCTAACCCAAGGAAGTTGAGGCTGCAGTGAGCCGAGATTATGCCACCGCACTCCAGCCTCAGTGACAAAGCAAGACCCTGTTTCACAAAAAAAAAAAAAAAAAGAAAAAGAAGATTTGGACACAAAGACATGCATAGAAGGTAATGTGCAGACAGCCGTCTGATGGTGACAAGATTGGAGTGATACATCTGCTAGCTAAAGGATGCCTGAGGCTACCAAAAACCAGAAGCAAGTGGAACAGACCCTGCCCCAGCTGCTTCAGAGGGAGCACGGCCCTGCCACACCTTGACTTCAGATTTCTGGCCTCAAGGACTATGAGACAATAAACTTCTGTTGTAAGCTAGCTAGTTTGTGTACTTTGTTACAGAAGCCCTGGGAAGCTAATATTTACTGGCAATTACTCAAATCTTTTTAAACACCATGCAGGTCAGGAATGTCCTGTTTGCAAACTCTGCTGAAGGGGAAGAAGGTGTGGTCATTGGTTGTTTATCCCAAATCCACAGATGGGCCCAGCTGAAGGAAGAAGCAAAATATGCTGGGACCCTCTGCCTCCACATCCAGAGGGGTCCCAGCCAACCCTGAGGAAGGGAGTCTCGTGGGTCTTCGAGACTGTTACCCAGGCTCAGGAGGAAGCTCCCACCAGGAACCTCCAGTCTTGCTTTTTCCCTCCCACTATAAGCCACTTCCCCTCTGGGAACCTTGGTGTCCTTGGCTATATGATGAGAATAACAGAATTTACCTCACAGACTTGTTTAAGGATCGAGGTTACAAAAGCGTTCTGCGAGAGGCTGTCTTTCCTCCTGGGGATCACAGACAGCTTGGGGCCCCCACTTGGCTGGGAAATGGGGAAACGGTCTCGCCTTCTCTCAAGGCCATGAAGCTGGGAAAGTTCTAAGCACAAACTGAGCCCTGACACCAGTTGTGGCTTCCAGAGAAATGAGAATGATAATAAATAAGTGTAAAAAGAGTTAACAACACACCCTTTAAGCCAAGAAAAAAATACATCAGGAGGGGCAGTCACAATTGAGTGGACTGAGAGGAGGTGTGAGGGACTGGACCATAGGGCTGGGAAGGACTGAGGGGCGAGAGGCATGAGGGTCCCCTCCCAGCCCCTGGAGATGGGAGGAGTGGAATAGGCTGTGGGGAGCAGCTGCTGGGAGTCTCTGCCCCAACCAGAGCAGCTGTTCCTCCTCTGCCCAGGCCCCGCCCATGCTCTGTGGCCATGCTATAGCAGGCACCTAGCGGGACAGTGGCGTCTGCTTCAGGGACATGAGCACCGAGCGCAGGCGGGACACATCTTTGCACTGCTTGCTGCTCTTGGGGTTGAAGTCACATAGCTGGGCCACCTTCTCCCACTCTGTGCCTGGGGTCTCCTCCTTGGATTCCTTCACGAAAGCCTCCTCGGATGCCCTGCAGGTGGAGATAGGAGGGGGTTTCATAGCTGCCCGCCTTTCCCCAGCCTTTCCTGTGAGCAAGGCTGCTTTGCCCAGCCTACTGTGGAGCACTTTTATCTAGAAGTCTCCTCCCCAGCCCTGTGCCCCTCTGACTTCAGAGGAAAGCAGCCTTGGCGCAAGAGGAAGCCTAGCTTGGTCCTGCCTCAGGACCTTGGCACTTGCTATCACCTCTTCCTGGGACATGCTTCCCCCAGACCTGCTCCTGGCTTGCTGCTTGTCATTCAGTTCTCAGTGCAGGCCTCACCTCCTCAGAAAGGTCTCCCCAGCCTAGGCACTCTGTTCATTACCTCCCCATCAGGAGTTCCCAACCTGGGGTTCCTGACACCTAAAGACCCTTGGAGGACCTAATGCAGTACCTTAGCTATTTTCACCATTTCCAAAAACTTGGCAGAAGGACATTGACTAACCACCTAACAGAAGCGCCTAGCTCAGCATTGCCCAAATGTTCTATGTAAGTATTCTCCAGAGACTGGTCAAATACATATGGAAAACTCAGCTAAAGAAGATCTTTATAGCAAGACTTTCAAAGCCTTTAATGTCCGGTGCATCGTGACCCTCCAAGGTGGGTATGTGATCGATATGGAACACACCACATCCCAGGCGTATTTGACTACAGAGCCCTTTGTAGTCAGGAACAACCATTATCACTATGGAGCCACAGGCTGGGGCATGAATGCTCCACTGGAGTCTGAGTTTGGCTGTAAATCAAGTTAGGATGAAAACTGGCGGTCCTTCATCAGAAGTTCAGGTGGACAGTTACAGAAGCCACTGACTAAGGGACAGTGGAGAAACAAGTAAATACAGTATAGTGGACAAATCTAAACGTGGGACTCATTAAGAGAAGGACGATAAGGTATTCTTAGGTGAGGAGAGCTGGGTCTATGTCCTGTTTGGCCAGCGAGGGTCCCTCATTTCCTGGAAGCCCCCCTCTGCATCTCAAGCAGGACCAGTTCTGCCGATGCCAGACGTGACTGATGGCAGGAGCTCTCCATGGAACAGCTGACCCTGGGAACAGGTGACCTGGGCCCTCTCTAGCGATGCTGGCTCCATGCTTATTTCCTAGCCTGTAAAATGAGGATCATAGCTTTGCCCTACCAACTGTTTCACTGGCCTGAGAATTCAATGAGGTAGCAAGCAGGCCTGGAAAAAAGGAAAGTGCTGCGTGGAGCTGGGTGGCAAGGGGGGATGAGGGGAGCTATGCTAGGAGCTGTCCCTTCAGGGTCCAGAGGCTCCTCTCTGTCCCTACAGCTCAAAGTGTCCATGATCCAATAGCATCAGTGCGACCATAGATCTTGTCAGAAATGCGGACCCAAAGAGGAAAAAAAAAAAAAAAAGAAAGAAAGAAACAAAAAAACATAGAGGAAAAATATTAAAAAAAAAAAAAAGAAATGCAGACCCTTGGGCCTCCCCACAGTCCTGCTGAATCAGAATCGGGGTTTTCACCACACTGCCTGGTAATTCATAGGCACATGAAAGTTAAAGCCTGGGCGCAGTTGCTTACACCTGTAATCCCAGCACTTTGGGAGGCTGAAGTGGGTGGATCACTTGAGGTCAGGAGTTCAAGACCAGTCTGGCCAACATGGTGAAACCCCATCTCCACTAAAAATGGAAAAAATTAGCCGGGCATGGTGGCAGGTGCCTGTAATTCCAGCTACTTGGGAGGCTGAGGCAGAAGAATCACTTGAACCCAGGAGGTGGAGGTTGCAGTGAGTCAAGATCATGCCACTGCATTCCAGCCTGGGTGACACAGCAAGACTCTGTCTTTATAAAAAAAAAAAAAAAAAGCAGCAGCAGCCCTGGTCTACACTCTGACTCTCTTCAGGGCTCTCCTGGGTGCTCTCTGGGTCATTTCAAGCATCGAACCTCCTGTGGTATTCCACAGCACCCGTGCCCAACTGACATCGCCATCCCCTGTGGAAGCCTCCCGTGGCTCCCCACTGCCTTCTGGATCATGTGTGAGCTCAGCCTTGGCACAACAGGAGCTTTGTAGCCAGCCCTAAGCCAACCACTTCCTAGCCTCAGCTCCCACCCATCCCACTGTCCCAGCCCTCGTAGAGCTTCTCGAGCTTCTGCCGCTGCAGTCAGCTGGGCCTTTTCTCTCTGGATGCCTTGGCCCCAGGTGCTCCTCCCACCTTCTCTTCCCACCCTTCCTATCCAGCAAACGCTTTCTCACACTTTAAGGTCAGCTGAAGGTCTTGCTTCTCTGAAGTCTGCCCGGGATCCCCCAGCAGAGAGTGGTTTCCAGAGCTCACTGTGCCCTTCCACGAGGCTCTTACCACAACACACTCCAGACCATGAGCACCGTGGGGGTGGGGAGGAGGCCTGTGTGTGTCTTACCAATCTGGTACAAGGCGAGTGCCAATGAGCACTAAATTTGGGACAGCAGAAGGAAGGATACGAAGACCCTGGTGTGTTCTATGCCCTGTGAGAGGAGGCTCAGCCTCGACACATCACAGGCCGCCAGGGCGCACCTAGAGTGAGGAACGGCAAATACTTTCTCTTCAGCTCCGGAATTCCCACCGCCACCCTCCAGGAGGTCTCTACCAACCAAATGAGGTTGGCATGAGGTAAAACCTGTTTGTCAACCCTGGTCTTGATTACTCACCACACCCAGTAGACCCCAAACTTGAAACATGCAAGGGGGCCTGTGGTGGTCTGGGCAGGGGCTGCTGGCCAAAGTCAGTGCACTGGGGCAGGAAGAAGGGACGGATGACACGAAGGAGCAGCTCTTGTCCTTTATATGCCTCCAGCATCCCATGCTTAGTGTCTGTCTGTTCAATTAAAGACCCCTTCGGCCAGGCACAGTGGCTTACGCCTGTAATCCCAACACTTTGAGAGGCCGAGGTAGGTGGATCACCTGAGGCCAGGACTTGGAAACCAGCCTGGTCAACATGGTGAAACCCTGTCTCCACTAAAAATACAAAAATTACCTGGGCGTGGTGGCGCACACCTATAACCCCAGCTACTCGGAGGCTGAGGCAGGAGAATCTCTTGATCACAGGAGGCAGAGGTTGCAGTGAGCCGAGATCGCACCACTGCACTCCAATCAGGGACAAGAGCGAAACTCTTGGCTTAACAACAACAAAAAAACCCTTCACCCCACACACCCTACAAGAGGCATCTCAGAGGGAGGGAGTCGGGGCTGCTTTGCCATTTGTCCGTCCCACATGGGAATGAGTGGCCAGCGCATTCCTTTCTCTGCCTTTACCCTGCAGGGCTCTGATTTAGCCAAGCAGCCTCTGGTTTGCTGGAGGCAGAGAGATGGTTGGTGCCTGCACCTGCCAGGGCATTTGCCTCCTGCTCTGACCACTGCTCGGAGCCCAGCCATACTCATTTATATCCCACAAGCAAGGAACTCAAGAAACTGTGGCCGCCACATCTATTCCCTCTCCAGCTTTACCGACAGAGAAGCAAAAGACACACGTACACGTAGCCGATGATATCAGCATCTGGCTGCTGGTAGAATGCTTTGTCAGCGATCCTTGAGGGAAAGGTTGAGGGAAGGGGTTAGGTGGGGAAAGATAGATGGCAAGACAGACAGGCAGGCAGAGGGTTAAAGAGAGAGAGAGACAGCATTAGTACCTCCAGTGGGAGAGGTGTTAGGAAGCATAGTTCTGGAAGGCTCGGCAATGATCCACAGCCCCAAACAAGAGAATGGGGACCTCCGCCCTGGCCCCAGTGCCTTCTCTAAAATTCATCCCTGATCATGTTACTCCTGCTCAAACACCTTCAGAGGCTCCCCACTGCCCGTCACTGCCTGACTCATCAGCAGAGGCCCTTACAATGTGAGTCCATAGCCTCCTGCCTTCTCTCCCTCCACCCCCTGGGCCCTGTTGCCCAATACATCACATTTTTTCTTTCGTACCCAGGTCTAGAATGCCCTCCCCTACTCCCTGCACTTTTTTCCTGATGATCTCCTAGTCATCCTCCAAAGCCCAAGTCCCCAGACACAGAGGTCCCTCCCTGACCCATTTCCTTGCTTCCATGGCCTTCGTGCAGAGGGCCCTACTGTATTTGAACTCAGTTGAACATGTGTGTTTTTCTCTCTGCGCCCTTTGAGGACATAAGACAGGGTCTTCCTTATCTCTATCTCCTTAGTGCCTACCCCAGAGCCTGGCATGCAGCAGTTTTCTGGACGGAAGGGTAGCTGTCTCCTATGGCAGGCCTTTCCCTTCTTGGAAGACCTTGGACCCTGAAGGCGGTAGCCTCAAAGGCAGGGAGCACCGGGCAGTATTCACTCTGAGACCATTTCCACAAAGGTGCTCTCTGCTGGGCATCGGCTATCTTCACCTGCCCAGCATCCATCCTCTTCTTCCAGGAAGGGCACCCTGATTGTCCTCTGCTGGACCAGGTTGCCCCAGCTTCAGTCCCTGTGGTTTGAGTGGGACTGATCCCTATGTACAACCCAAGGAATGGGACTATCACCCAGACTAGGGCCCCCAGGCTAGTCCCTGGGCCTGGCATGATCCAAGCCAGTGAGGGTCGGGCCAAGGACTTGAGCTGGAGCTCTGGGGCACAAGGTGCTATTTTCACTAGGGCTGCCAAGAGAATAGGGCAGAAGCCTGGAGTTGCTGCTGGCCATCTTTCCCTCCACACCAGGGTGCGGGCCCGACAGTGAAGCGCAGCTGGAGGAAAGGACAGCGGACGCAGTGAGTGAGTGTGGACGGACTTCACTGGAGCCCCTTGCGCCCCAGTACCCACCATCCTACCCCTGGCCTTTGTAGGTATACAGCCTGTGATTCCTTTATCCTTTAGCCACTCAGGTTGGCATTTCTCCAGCAGTAAAATCCCATGCACAAGTTGCCTCTTCATCTTCAGTGCGGCTTGTGCTGTCTCTGACCCTAACTCTGGCCACAGGGGGCCACACCTCACTGTTGGCTGCTGGGGCCTGGACCCCTTTAGCTGCCTCTCAGACTCAGCTTCCCCTTGAAAGCAGGTGAGGCCTCCATGGTGGAGCAGCTCCAGGGGTCCCTGAACTCCACGAGCAAATGAGGAAGCAGCCCTGGAGTTTCCCTTCTCCTTCCCTGCTCCCATCACCAAACCAGCCCATCCAGACTGTCCCCCATACCACAGCTCCATCATGTCCCATCAGCTGCCCCCCATATCTCCACGGACCCCTCACGTCCCCACAGTTGGCCCCCTCATGTCCCCATGACACCCTTATATCCCCTCTGCCCCCTCACCTCCTCACGGCCCCCTCATGTCCTCAAGACCCCCTCACGTTCCCACAGCTGGCCCCCTCAGGTCCCCACAGCTGGCCCCTCACGTCCCCACGGCTGGCCCCCTCACGTCCCCACGGCTGGCCCCTCACATGCCCACGGCTGGCCCCTCACGTCCCCACGGCTGCCCCTCACGTCCCCACGGCTGGCCCCTCACGTCCCCACGGCTGGCCCCTCACATCCCACAGCTGCCCCTCACGTCCCCACGGCTGGCCCCTCACGTCCCCACGGCTGCCCCTCACGTCCCCATGGCTGCCCCTCACGTCCCCACTGCTGCCCCTCACGTCCCCACGGCTGGCCCCTCACGTCCCCATGGCTGGCCCTCACGTGCCCACGGCCCTCTCACCGGTTGTTGATCTTGTTTTTCTCCACTTGTTCACTCTGGCGCTGGTTCCACTCCTCCAGGTCCTTCTTGGCCTTCTCCCGCCACTCCTGTTCTGTCACCTTAGACGCAGCATCTGGGACCCCACAGGAGAATGAGCGGCTGCTTTCCAGCTGGGATGCACAGGCTGCTCCTCCCCTGGCCCCTGCCAGGCGCCTCAGGGCCGCCCTGGCCCAGTCCCACATTAAGGCATGCAGGGTTCCACGCACTCCAAGGCCTCCCCACACACTTCACCCCACACACAGCCCACTCCAATGGGGGTGCTGGGGAGGGGACCCCAGCCCAACCCACCTCAGCCCTGCCCTCACCCAGCTCTTGCAGCCGTTTCCTCTGCTCTTCTCGCCACTTGCGGATGCTCTCGGGCTCCTGGGTCAGCCTGTCAGCCTGGGCAATGGCTGCGTAGCCGTCAGCAGGACCGTTGGCCTCCTAGAACACAAACACTGCTGGGGACCTGCTCACGTCTGGATAACTCAGCCTCAAACAACCTCATACCCACTGTCTCTGGTGACTACACCTCCCTTTGCCCTTGCTGTTCCCTCTGCCAGCAACACTCCTCCACCTGTGTGACTGCGGGCAAGTTACTCACCCTCTCTGTGCCTGATCATTGCCCTCAGGCCAGTCATAGGTTTTGATACCCCCCAAGCAGGAGACTCAAGAAACCGTGTGCTAGTCACTTTCTTTGTCATAAAATGGGCTAAATAACAGTATGACCCCAAAGGGAGGACATAAGGATGAAATGAGTTACAAATTATAAAGAACTTAGAACACTGCTTGGCACAGTGAGTCCCTTGTTCTACAGTCATTAAAATCACTCTCTGTTGTGGTTGTCAACTCCTAACACTTAGTCCTCACTTTACCTTTCCTTTTTTTAATTTTTTTATTATTTTAAAATTTTTTTCATGTTTTCTTTTTCTTTTTATTGCATTTTAGGTTTTGGAGTACATGTGAAGAACATGCAAGATTGCTGCATAGGTACACATGTGGCAGCTTCATTTGCTGCCTTCCTCCCCTTCACCTATATCTGGCATTTCTCCCCATGCTCTCTCTCCCCAACTCCCCACCCCCCACTGTCCCTCCCTTATTTCCCCCCCACAGATTCCAGTGTGTGATGCTCCCCTCCCTGTGTCCATGTGTTCTCATTGTTCAACACCCGCCTATAAGTGAGAACATGCGGTATTTGATTTTCTGTTCTTGTGCAGTTTGCTGAGAATGATGGTTTCCAGGTTCATCCATGTCCCTACAAAGGACACGAACTCATCGTTTTTGATGGCTGCATAATATTCCATGGTGTATATGGGCCACATTTTCCCTGTCCAGGCTATCATTGATGGGCATTTGGGTTGGTTCCAGGTCTTTGCTATTGTAAACTGTGCTGCAGTGAACATTCGTGTGCATGTGTCCTTATAGTAGAACGATTTATAATCCTTTGGATACATACGCAGTAATGGGATTGCTGGGTCAAATGGAATTTCTATTTCTAGGTCGTTTCTTTTTTTTTTTTGAGACGGAGTCTCGCTCTGTTGCCCAGGCTGGAGTGCGATGGCGCAATCTTGGCTCACTGCAACCTCTGCCTCCCAGGTTCAAGTGATTCTCCTGCCTCAGCCTCCCAAGTAGCTGGGATTACAGGGGCCCATCACGACACCCAGCTAATTTTTTGTAATTTTGGTAGAGATGGGGTTTCACCATGTTGGCCAGGCTGGTCTCAAACTCCTGACCGAAGGTGATCTGCCTGCCTCCGCCCCCGACAAGTGCTGGGATTACAGGCCTGAGCCACCACGCCCGGCCTAAGAGGACCTGACTTTATAATGTGTTTATCTGTCTGTCTCTGCCATCAGAACATCATCTCTGTCCTGTTCACTGCTACACCCCCAGAGCCCAACACGGTGCCTGCATAGCAGATGCTCAGTAGACGTTTGTTGAGCAGAGAAGTAGTCTTGAGATGTGTGACATATCACAGCTCGGAGCACACCATAGGGAAGAACCTGGACTCTGCGGCCTGGCTGTCTCGGCTCAGATGCCACCTCTGATACTACGAGATGTGTGTAAGGCCTGGGAGAAATTGCTTAACCTTGCCTGACTTTTGTTTTCTCATTTGAAAAATGGGGCCGGGCGCAGTGGCTCAAGCCTGTAATCCCAGCACTTTGGGAGGCCGAGGCGGGTGGATCACGAGGTCAAGAGATCGAGACCATCCTGGTCAACACGGTGAAACCCCATCTCTACTAAAAATACAAAAAATTAGCTGGGCATGGTGGTGCGTGCCTGTAATCCCAGCTACTCAGGAGGCTGAGGCAGGAGAATTGCCTGAACCCAGGAGGCGGAGGTTGCGGTGAGCCGAGATTGCGCCATTGCACTCCAGCCTGGGTAACAAAAGCGAAACTCCGTACCAAAAAAAAGAAAAATGGGGCCAGGCATGGTAGCTCATGCCTATAATCCCAGCAACTTCAGAAGGCCAAGGGGCCCAGCTCTTGCAGCAGTTTCCTCTGCTCTCCTCGCCACGTATGGATGCTCTCGGGCTCCTGGGTCAGCCTGTCAGCCTGGGCAGTGGCTGTGTAGCTGTTGGCAGGACCACTGGCCTCCTAGAACACAAACACGCAGCAGTCTACCCAGCCGGCACACCTGCCCTGCTGTCTCTGCTGCCCTTGCTGGAGGACGGCTTCAGGCCAGGAGTTCAAGACCAACCTGGGCAACACAGCAAGATCCCATCTCTATTTTCAAAAAAAAAATTTTTAATTATGGAAAAAAAGGCCAGGCACAGTGGCTCATGCCAAAATTCCAGCACGTTGGGAAGCCAAAGCAGTCAGATCACTTGAGGCCAGGAGTTTGAGACCAGCATGGCCAACGTGGCAAAACCCCATCTCTACTAAAACTACAAAAAATTAGCCAGGCGTGGTAGCTGCTTAGGAAGCTGGAACTTGGGAGAATCACTTGAGCCAGGGAGGCAGAGGTTGCAATGAGCTGAGATCGCACCATTGCACTACAGCCTGGGCCACAGAGCAAGACTCTGTCCCCCCCACCCCCCTAAAAAAAGGAAAGAAAAATGGGAATAGGCTGGGCCCAGTGGCTCATGCCTGTAATCCCAGCACTTTGGGAGGCCAAGGCAGGTGGATCATATGAGGTCAGGAGTTCGAGACCAGCCTAACCAAGATGGTGAAACCCCATCTCTATTAAAAATACAAAATTAGCCGTGCGTGGTGGCATGTGCCTGTAATCCCAGCTACTTGAGAGGCTGAGGCAGGAGAACAGTTGAACCCTGGAGGTGGAGGCTGCAGTTAGCTGACATCATGCCATTGTACTCCTGCCTAGGCAATGAGAGTGAGACTCTGTCTTAAAAAAAAAAAAAAAAGAAGGAATAATATTAAGAGCTGTTATGATTAAATACTATAATATTTTTTTTTCAAGATGGGGTTTCACCATGATGGCCAGGCTGGTCTTGAACTCCTGACCTCAGGTGATCCACCCACCTTGGCCTCCCAAAGTGCTAGGATTACAGGCGTGAGCCACCGCGCCCAGCCTTAATGCTATAATATTTGTGAGACATTTAGAAGCGTGCTTGGTTAGAGTGACGACCCAGTGAATAGTAGCTAAAATTACTACTATTATTATATTATTCATTCCCATTTTACAGGGGAGGAAACTGAGGCCCAGAGACATAGCACAATGTAGTATCAGAGCCAGGGCTAGAGTCTAGGTCCCTGACTCCCAGGCAGGGGCTCTGCTCATGTCTCCCCACCGCTTGTCAGAGCTGGGGACCCAAAGCGCTGAGGACTATGAGCTCAGCCCATGAGGGTGTGGCACCCTCCGGCCTGGCAAAGCCTTTCCAATCCGGGTCCAGCCACACCCGCTCTGGCACCCGCGCCCTCTGCATTCCTGTCTGCAGGCATCCCACTCCAGTCACCCCGCCTTTGTCTCCTGGTGCTTCTGGCCTGCAACTGTCTCCCCTCCCTCCTCCTTCAAGCACTTATCAAAACTGACTGCCTGTGTTGCCTGACATCTCCCCACAGGAGTGTCTGGCACGTCCTCTGTCACACCGTGCCCACCTGGCCTCAGCACCTGGCAGGTGCTCCCTAAGCAGTGGCTAAAGGACCAAAGATCCCTGGAGCCAGCAGGCGCAAAGTTCAGAGGAGGAGCTCTGGGGGAGGAGCATATAGATGGGACATCAGGGCTACTGTTTCCAGCCGCCTGGAGAGCGAGGGAAGGGCAGGGCCAGGATGGGGTATAGCCTGGCACCTGGGATCATCGGGGCAGCTGGGCGCCACCCTTACTCCTCTTCGGGCACAGCACTGCATTTCAATTCAGAGACTCCCAACATCCCAGTAAGCGCTGCTGGGGCCCTTATCTGGAGAACACAAGCTCACTGCTGCTACTTTCTGGGAACAACCCTGTTCTGAGGCCAGGCTACCAGGGGCTCCTCCCAGCACCGCTGCCCAAACCTACAGAGCCTCCCATCTGCAGACAACTGCACTGTGACTGTGTATATGGGTTTCTCCAGGGGCCCTATTTTATTTTCTTCCCAGCACTTACATCTATCTGAAATGACTTATGAGGTCAGAGAAGTTGGAAATGAAAATAAAAATGCAATGAAGGCATCCATCTGACCACCACTCAATCCCCACTCCTTGAGCACACATGTACTGGAAACTTTCTCTGAGCCAGCCCACGTGGGCATTTAACAGGAATCCTGGATGTCACTTGACTTTTCATTCCTGAAACTTCTCCCACCCTCCGTCTGAGAAAAAGGCACCACAATGCCCTTGTGGGGGAGGGGGAGGGGAAGAGAGGGCCGTATCCCGAGAGTTGTCTTTAGGGTGACACCCATGTGGCATGGAGACCTCAGCCTTTAGTCCGTCAGAAAGGGCACTGGGGCTGCCTTCTCCAGTCACCACTCACTCACTCGCCTCGCAGTGCACAGCATTTTTACAAAGCCTCCTTTGCTTTCTTGGATTTTTGTTACAGATGTTAAAATGAAAGCCTAGGGATACTGAACAATTTACCGCGGGTGCTGAGGCCCCAGGCTTATGTTCAGCCTTGATTTCTCCTTCTTTCCCATCCCATGTGCAAGTCATCAGCAGCACCTGTCACCACAATCTCTAAAACTCTCTCTCTGGCCCTCGCCGCCCTGGCCTGGACCACCGCTGGTCTCTCTGCTTCCTGCGGCCCCATCTCCACAAAACGCCTGAATGACCTGTTCAGAGCCTAAATCCGATTTATCATGTCACACTTTAAAATATTCGAAGGCAGCCGGGTGCGGCGGCTCGCACCTGTAATCCTAACACTTTCGGAGGCTGAGGCAGGAGAATCGTTTGAACCCAGGAGATGGAGGTTGCAGTGAGCGGAGATCGTACCACTGCACTCCAGCCTGGGTGACAGAGCGAGACTCTGTCTCAAAAAATAAATAAATAAAATAAAATATCTGAAGGCTCCCTACTACGGCTAGAACAAAATTTAAGTGATCTGGTCTCTCCCTGGGCCTCTGATTTCTGTCCTCTATCCCAGCACTCTTGCTATACTGGCCTTCATGCAAGCTCATCTTATATCCCCTCAGAGGCTCTGTCTGGAACATTCTTCCCCTAGAATCAAGGGCCTACATCTTCCTAGAGCTTCCCCTGCCTCCTGATTGAGGCCTCAGCTTGTTTACATGTTTGTTATCTGTGTGTGTCCTCCCTCTTCCCTCCCTCAAAAACGTAAGCAAGCTCCATGCGGGCAGAGGCTGCCTGTGTCCATACAGCACCCAGCACTGGGAGGGCCTGGCTGCAGAAACCTTTCAAGAATATTGAATGAATTCATAGATGTTCAGGCTTGGGGACAGAGATAAGCAAGACATCTTCCAGACGCTTGGGACAGGGAATCCCTCACAATTGAGAACCACAGCTGAGGAAACGTCAACCTTGCTGTAACACAGGTCGGGTAAAGAGAGTGGGCAAGGGAAGGCACCATTCTTGCCTGGAGGCAGAGTAGAGTAGGGATAGGTGGGGAAGTGCATTTCCAGCCAAGAGTCAGCACGTGTAAGAATCACGTGGGCCTGGAGCCTTTGGGAAATGGATATACAGATGCCCCCTGATGTGGGAGGAGAGGGGTGGAGAGGGGCCCTGGGCAGGAGTCTCTCTTCATCTATATCCTTCAGGGCTTGCCATCTCCATAAAGCCTGCCCTAAATTAAGACTCCAGAGGACTTGCAATTAAACAGCTTTCTTTAATCTTCACAACCCTGCATGGCAAGTTTTTTGTTGGTTTGTTTCTTTGTTTTTCTGAGTCTCGCTCTGTCACCCAGGCTGGAGTACAATGACGTGATCTTGGCTCACTGCAACCTCCGCCTCCCAGACTCAAGTGATTCTCCTGCCTCAGCCTCCCAAGTAGCTGGGATTACAGGTGCCCACCACTATGCCCAGTTAATTTTTGTATTTGTAGTAGAAACAGAGTTTCATCATGTTGGCCAGGCTGGTTTCGAACTCCTGACCTCAAGTGATCTGCCTGCCTCAGCCTCCCAAAGTGCTGGGGTTACAGGTATGAGCCACCACACCCGGCCTGGTTTTTTTTGTGTGTTTAATTTTTTGGGGGTGGGAGAGCAGAGTCTATTGTCCAGGCTGGAGTGCAATGGCACGATCTCAGCTAACTGCAACCTCCATCTCCTGGACTCCAGCCTCTCAAGTAATTCTCCTGCCTCAGACTCCCAAATAGCTGGGATTACAGGCACCCGCTACCATGCCCAGCAAATTTTTGTATTTTTAGTAGAGACGGGGTTTCACCAAGTTGGCCAGGCTGGTCTCAAACTCCCAACCTCAAGTGATCCACCTGCCTCAGCCTCCCAAAGTGGTGGGATTACAGGCGTAAGCTACTATGCCCAGTCAAGCTTTATTATTTTTATTTTACAGGTAGTGAAACTTTATCTCCAAAGAGCCAAGGTCACCCAGCCAGGAAGTGGCAGAGCCAGGATTCAAACTGAATTGCTAGGTGTGACTCTCCACATGGTAGCTAATAGGGCCCAAAGTCAATTCTGTGATGCATGATTTGTATGCCTGCTTGTCTCCCTCCCAGGGCTAGAGACTGGGTCCCCCATTCCGGTTGCCGCACGCCTCATGCAGCCTTCCTCTGGGACACACCCCCACACACCACCCTCAGCTCACCCAGGAGCTGGGTCAGGAATTTGTGAGAGGCGTCCAGGGCTGCAGAGCATTTTTCTCCACAGCCCTGTGGGGCAGCGGAGCGGGGCCTCTAATTACCATTTTACAAAAGAGAAACCAGGCTCAGAGCAGTTAAGTGACTACCCACAGCCAGCCAGCTGGGAAAAAGCAGAAAGTGAAGTCCAGGCCTTCTGACTCCATCTAAACCTCCACTGCTGCCAGTGTCTGAGGGTGGGAACAGCCTTAAGGAAACTTTCAGCCCCCATGGTGTCCTGCCCCAGACCCAAGGTGCCAAGCCTGGCCAAATTGGGCCCACATTTCTGCCACTTGCCACCAGCTGTGGGGCCCACTGATGCGCTCTGGTGGGGGCTGTGCAGGGCTCACCAGAAACCTTTGGCCTCTCTCCTGGCTCTCCTGGCACATCCCTTCGTGCAGCAAGTCCCAGGCTCAGGTGAACCCCGGACTGAATGGCTGACCCTCTGTGTTTCTGCATGTGGCATTCCTTTGGCGAAGACCACCTACATCCCCCCAGGCAGCCTCGGAACCCCCTGCCAGCGTCCCCTCGCAGTTTTGTTCCTTGACTTTAGTGTAGGCTCTGGCACTTCATCCTGGATTCAAGTTTTACCTCTTACTAGCTACACAACTCAAGCGAGCTGTTAAACCTCCTGTATAAAACAAGAATAATGACAACCAACACCAAAGAAAAAAAAGAAAGAAAGAAAAGAAAAGAAAAAAGAAAAAGCAGGGAGCCCTTTGGGGACAAACTCCCCAGTGGACTTGCCTCCATACCCATTTATGCCCTAGCACAGTGTGTGCGTGTAAAGAATGTGCATTGACCAAATGAATAAATGACCAAATGTATAACCCAAATGAATAAATGAGTGGCTGGGTACACAGGGGTGTGGAGGGCATGGGACAAGTACTGGACACTCCACCAGAGGGGCTGGGCTATATATCCCCCTTCTGCCACTCACTGGATTTGTGACCTTTTAGAAGTCCCTTCGCTGGGCAGCTTGGCTTTTTTTTTTTTTTTTTTTTGAGATGGAGTTTTGCTCTGTCACCCAGGCTGGAATGAAGTGGCATGATCTCAGCTCACTGCAACCTCTGCCTCCTGGGTTCAACCGATTCTCCTGTCTCAGCCTCCCAAGTAGCTGGGATTACAGGTGCCTGCCACCACACCTGGCTAATTTTTGTTTTTCTCACCTGCAACTGTCTTGATCAAGTTATATAATTTTTGTACTTTTAGTAGAGACAGGTTTCACTAGGCTGGTCTCAAACTCCTGACCTCAGGTGATCCACCCGCCTTGCCCTCCCAAAGTGCTGGGATTACAAGTGTGAGCCACCACACCTGGCCACAGCCAGGCACGGTGGCTCAAGCCTGTAATCCCAGCACTTTGGGAGGCTGAGGCAGGTGGATCACGAGGTCAAGAGATCGAGACCATCCTGGTCAACATGGTGAAACCCCGTCTCTACTAAAAATACAAAAAATTTGCTGGGCATGGTGGCGCGTGCCTGTAATCCCAGCTACTCGGGAGGCTGAGGCAGGAGAATTGCCTGAACCCAGGAGGCGGAGGTTGCGGTGAGCCGAGATCACGCCATTGCACTCCAGCCTGGGTAACATGAGTGAAACTCCGTCTCAAAAAAAAAAAAAAAACTGTTAAGTGAGTGACAACATCCTACTCCAGGTGGGAAGTGAGGCTCACATGAGATGCTATGGAATCACTCTGCAGCCCACAGAAGGTATGTGTGTGAGGGACAGCATGGCTGCTGTGGCCCACTGCCCCATAGCTGCTGGGCCTCGGTGCACCACGACCAGGAGAGCACAGTGGTGATACCGGCAGGCAAAGCCCCGAGAAGCAGTCGGCCACTCATTATTTCTGGGCTGCTCAGAACTTATTTGCCTGACCTTGCCCCCACCCCAACCCCTGCTAGTGACAGGGAATGTCATGGGCCACAACTGGGCTCTCCTTTAATCACCTGAGCATCTCAGTGGGGAGATCAGAGCACGGCCAGGAGGGATGGCAACCAGGAGAGCTCACCAGTGGCTACAGCAATGCTCTGACACCTCCCAAGCTCCGGAGAGAGAAGAGGGCAGGAATGGCCAGGACCACAAGGCAGGAGGCAACAGTCAGCGCCAGGCTTATCTCAGTCTAGCCCCCTAGAATCCCTCTCCCAAGGGACCTCTCTGCTGGGCCCACTCATGAGAGCCTCTGTGGACCCACGCCAGCCAAGTGTGTGCTGCCACTCCAGGAATGGCCAAGAGGCTGAGCCACGTTCTTCTTTGGGATTGATCGGCTAAATCTAAGCTAAGCTGAGCTGCTGATTCCTCTAAGCAGCTCAAAGGAGGATGATGGGAGTATTAGGGGAAAAGGAGAATCTGTGTAGAGGTGGGGAGGTGGAATCCTGCAGGGGCCTGCTATCCCTGCCCCTGACTGTGCCAAATGGAGCTGGAATAGGTGTGGGCAGGCTTGTCCTTAGGCCGTGTTGGCAATCAGGTTCATAGCTGGACCCCCTAGTGCTACACAAGCTGTAGGAAGGACTAAGAAAGGAAGCACAAAAGCTGTGTCCAGGATCCTTGAAAATGTTGAGTGTGCACAGGCCGAGGTTTCTCCTGCCCGTGCGGGTGCAGGCCAGACCTGCTATGCTCAATCCTAAAGAGCTGGGGCTTTCCCCCTGTGACCCAGGTGCTGTGGCCAGCCAGTTCCAGCAGCAGAGCAGTACTGCAAACCACACTGGGTCAGAGGTCAGGAGACATAGGCGAGCTGGGGCTTTGCCACTAAGCTTCTGAGTGATTCAGCTCATCTGTGACCCTGCCCTGCTTGTAAGGATTCTAGGATGGCACTGATGTGATATGATTTACAAATAAACACACCTGCGGTGATTCTTAGTAACAGTAAGGATAAGAGTTCTCGCTGAGATTGGAAAGGAGGCCCAGGGCTCCTCAGACTCACCCAGGGCTCACCCAAGCCTGAGGGGTGGGGAGGGGGAAGGCAGGGGCCAAGTCAGCCAAATAGGGTGCATACCAGAACTAGCTGATTTCCTGGGTGACTTTGCCTTCGCCATTTCACCTCTCTGAGCTTCACAATGCTAATTTGTAAAAGGTAAATTATCCTGCTCATAGTATTCTAGGTACTTTCTCTTTTTTTTTTTTTTTTAAGAGATGGGGTTTCATCATATTGGCTAGGTTGGTTTCAAACTCCTGACCTTGGGTGATCCACCCACCTTGGCCTCCCGAAGTGCTGGAATTATAGGCATGAGCCACCATGCCCGGCTGGTACTTACTTTTTTTTTTTTTTTTTTTTTTGAGACAGAATCTCGCTCTGTCGCCCAGGCTGGAGTGCAGCGGTATGCTCTCGGCTCACTGTAAACTCTGCCTCCGGGTTCAAGCAGTTCTTCTGCCTCAGCCTTCCAAGTAGCTGAGATTACAGGCGCACACCACCCTGCCTGGCCAATTTTTGTATTTTTAGTAAAGACAGCATTTCGCCATGTTGGCCAGGCTGGTCTCGAACTCCTGACCTCAAGCAATCTACCCACTCAGACTCCCAGTGCCGGGATTACAGGCATGAGCCACTGCACCCCGCCATGTTCTAGGTACTTCTGTGGTTCCAAGCACATTTTCAGCTCCAGGTCCACTTTAGGACACAGAACTATACGGTCAAGCAAAGTCCTTCTGAATGTGCCCAGAGCCTGGGTAGCCTAAGTCTCAACAATCTACCAAACTGTACAGAAGCAAATCCTCATTCTTTGACTCTCTGGGGCCCAACTAGACATGAAGCTGCTGAAGTCCTAGAGATCGACTTTTCCAGCTTGCTGATAGTTGAGTAATTTTCCAGAAACAGGATTTGGCCGGTTTCCCTGCATAAGGTACCAGCCCATCCCTCTTACATAAGAAAATAAGTACTGTTTATTCCCCCAGAGGATTTAAGAAGCCAGCCCCTCCAGGGCGGGGCTCAGAAGATCCCACAGCTGCAGCCCCCGAGATCAAGGGCCTTTGGCCCAGTCTAAGTGGGAATGAATGCTCTCTGAGGGGAGGTTTAGCCCCACCAGGCATCTGGTTGGGGGGCCGGGGTGAGGACTATACCATCCCTCTGTGGTCTGAGTTCCCTCACAGTACTCAAACGGATTTGTGTGTATGCAAGGGGAAGAGAGTTAGGTGGGTGCAGACAGAAGCAGTCTTAACTAGAAATATACTTACTAGGGTTTTCCTCTTTTTTTTTTTTTAAAGACTGTCACCCAGGCTAAGTGTAGGAGTGTAATCATAGTTCACTGCAGCCTTGACCTCCTCAGCTCAAGCAATCCTCCCACCTCAGACTACTGAGTAGCTGGGACTACAGGCACACACTATTGCCCCAGCTAATTTTTCACTTTTTGCAGAAACGGGGTCTCACAATGTTGCCCAGTTTGGCCTCAAACTCCTGGACTCAAGCTATCCTCCCACTTCAGCCTCTAAAAGTCTGAGATCACAGGCGTAAGCTACTGCGCCCAGCTGGATTTTCTTCCTTTTTGGTAGCATAAAAACAAAGAGTTTTTAAACAACCCAGTGAAAGTGAATGCCCTTTTCTTATCCCCATCCCACCCCACCCTTGGGGCTAACCATTCCTAACAGCTGATGTACATCCTTTCAGATATATTGTGCAGACATATTTAAAAAAAAAAACCACAGGACCATACTGTGCATAATATTCTGCAAGCTGCTTTTTCCACTTAATATATTGTGGGCATCTTTTCATGCCAATACAGGAGGCACTGATTGCTTTTTTTTTTTTTTTTTTTTTTG
>NW_022437189.1:182198-243053 GCF_009761245.1 Sapajus apella
GATTACAGGCGCCTGCCACTGTGCCCGGCTAATTTTTTGTATTTTTAGTAGAGACGGGGTTTCACTATGTTGGCCAAGCTGGTCTTGAACTCCTAACCTCATATGATCCACCTGCTTCGGCCTCCCAAAGTGCTGGGATTACAGGGGTGAGCTACCGTGCCCAGCCTTGATTACCCTTTTTAACAACAGCATGGTTTTCTAATCTATCTATTCAGTCCCCTGATGCTGGATACTTAGGTTGTCTCCAATTTGTCTGCCATTATAAATAATCCTCCAAAGAATCTGGGTGGCCTTGTCCAATTATTTCCTTTGGGAAAATTCTAGAAGCAGAATCTCTGGATCAAAGGGCTCACCCAGTTAAAATGCTCCTGTGTGTGGAGATGGTCTCAGTTCAGCCTCCCAGCAGTGGTGCGTGATCAGGCGGGGCCTTATGCTGCCTTTGTCCCATGCCACTGTGGGCCACTTTACCTCTCCCTCCCAAAACCAGACATCACCATGGGCAACTTGAGGCTATTCCCATCAATCTCAATCTCTAGTGATCCTTATTCCTCTTCCCCACCCTCTAAATGACAAGAAAACATGTCAAAAACCCTTCTCTGTGTTCCCACACCAATGCAACAGACATAATAAACAGGAGAACTTGGATCCGTAAGCCTAAAACGATGAGGCTGTAAGTTACTGAGACCAGGGCTATTGGTCCTCACCACAGCTGAGACAGAGCCCTGCTTACCTGAAACATATCTCCATTGACTGTGGTCCCCATTTCCTCAGAACCAGCTGGAAAGAGAACAAGGACATAGCATTACTCACTGTCCAGCTTATAGCAAGCAGGAAATGATCCTACATTAGCCCCTAAAGCCAAACTCTGTGTACACCCATGTATATATTGACCTACATGCAAACAGACATAATGGATATACGTACACACACACACACACACACACACACACACACACACACACACACACACACTTGAACTTAGGCTCAATCCCATTCCTGTTTACAAAGCCTCTCACAGCCATAAGCTCAGGGCAGGGGCCATATGGGATAAGGAAGACAGGGGCCTACACGTCTCTGCCTGTCCCTGCGGTGCCTTGAGCAACTGCTCCTCCTGAGTGAGCAGGAGTTGCAGTTCCCCCAGACAGCACCTGGCATATCTTTTCTCTTTGTGCCCCTCCCAGAAGGAATTAATTTTGCCCTCGGCAGTGACTCCTCCCAATCCCTTTAATTGACATTTGATTAGTCACAAACTCCTGGGGCTTCTGCTGCAACAGTGACATTCACAGCTGGCCTCCACTCTCTCCTGCAGCTCAGCCCCAGCCAGGCCCTCACCACCTTGCGCCTGCACAACTGCTTTGCCTGCTAGGGGCAAACACCTGGGAAGGTATAACCACGTCTCTTTCTCTTCTCCTCTGTGTCTCCCAGACATCTGCATGGGACCTGTGACTTTGCAAGTGCTCAATAACTCTTTGTTTGAATAAACAAGTAAATAAATGCATGAAAGAAAGACAATGAATGCATGGCTTCCACCCATTCACAGTTCCCCTTGACTCCAGCCTCTCCCATCCCTCTTTCAAACCAATTGCCAGGACCGACAATCTGTAAAACATGCACTTACCTGTGCCTCTCCTCTGACTCAAAATGTCATGGAAACAAACCCCAAAGAAATCCACTTCCCATGGACCACAGTGGCCTATAGCGCCTGCTCCTGCCCTGGGGACTTTGCAGGTGCTGTTCCCTCTGCCTGGAAGGCTGCTCCCTCCCTCCCTTCAGCTTCTGCTTAGATGCTGCCTGATTAAAGGCCTCCCTGACCAGACCCCAATCCACCCCTTGGACACCCCTTCCTATTCCTCCAGCAGTGTTAAGCTCACTCACTCAGCCTGCTATGTTTATTTGTGGATGTGTTTATTATCTGTCTTCCTCCCTCAAATGGACCCTCCATGAGGGCGTGGACTTGGTTTCATCCATGACGAGGCTCACCACCTGGAGCATTCCCTGGCACATAACAGGGACTCAATAAATATTTGCCAGATGAATACATCTAACCCTAGAACATGAGGATCTCTACAATCTGGCCCTGCCCATCCCTGACTCACTTCTCATCAGCCTATCCCACAAACCCTAAATTCTGGTTTCCTCCTTCCCCAAACGTACCACCCTCATCCCTGTGCTTTCTTCCTGCTTGCCTCTCCAAAGAACACTTTTTTGTGCCGGGTGTGGTGGCTCACACCTGTAATCCAAGCACTTTGGAGGCCAAGGCGGGCAGATCACCTGAGGTCAGGAGTTCAAGACCAGCCTGGCCAACATGGTGAAACCCTGTCTTAAAAAAAAAATGATTTTTTTGGATCCATTTATTCTCCAAGGTCCAGCTCATAAGTCACCTCCTCTGGGAAGCCCTCCTCTGCTTCCTCCACTTTCCTAGGCACTTATGGAAGGTCTCACTTCTGGGGTATCCCAGAATATCATACAGTATCCCCCACCCTCTTGTGCAATTACTCGTGACCCCCAGGAGCCGTGTGTATCCCCTTACCCAGCTCTGTGTCCTGTTCAGCTCCTCAGGGCTCCAGTACGGAATGGGTGAGCAGTAACTGTCGGCTAAGTGGAAGTTGAATTGTTCTTTTGAGGCCTGCTGTTATCTGCAAGGCTCTCAGAAACTGCTGTGCCTCCTAGCAGAAAGCCATGCAGGCCACATAAGGTTATTAGGCAGATGGACAACTAGCCCTTCGCAAGCCAGAGAGGGCTGTTAGCAGCAGTGACAGTGTGTTTGGCCTGGGGACTGAAGGGAAGGATGCTTAATCCCATGGAAATAATCCCTGGTTGACATAAATCATAATTGACTTTGTTTTCAGAGTCAAACAGTGATTGATTCCAACCAACTCTGTCAGCTGTCACCCCCATTCATCTAGATAAGGCTTCTCCAGCATGGGTGTCCTGGCCCCTAAACCACTGAGACCAATAGGGTTTCAGTGGCAGCACTTCTGCAAAGGGGCTTCTTCTGCTGGGGCATCTCCTCTAGCAGGGCCTCACACTACCAGGGTCTGTTCCCTGTGATGCCAGTCTGTACACTTGGCCTTCTCAAGAAGTTGCACCACGCCATTCCACTCTGACCAACCCCAGTCTCAGATCCCCCCATCTGCAGGCAGCTGCCTGGGGTCTAACCCGACTTCTCTCTGCCCCAGTCTCAGCCTCGAGAGTGTTTGGAGATGTGGTTCAGCCTCCTTGGGAGTCCACCCACACCCACACAGAGTTCCCGTACCTGTTCCCACAGTGCTCTCCGACCGCCCACTGCACATCTATCACCCGGAGTCCACACTCACAGGCCAGCAGAACAGGACTGAGGCAGAGACTCGTCCTGGGGATAAACCCCTGGGTGTTTGCTTCCCTCAGCTGCCTGACCCATTTTGAAACAAGGACAGAAAGGGTCCAGAACATTCCTGTGAGCTTACTGAGGCCCAGCGGGGGAAATGGGCTTGCCCAGAACTGACGGGCAAGTCAGAGCCAGGTCTGGTGCTCAGAACACTGATTGTGAAAATGAAAACCAACCCAAGGCTGATGAATGGAAACAAAGTGTCCATCACCCAGATCACCCAGGACCACGGATCCAGCCAGAGAGGAGGGGCTCCCTGTGGCTCCAGCACAGGCCCACACCAGACACCTCTTTCCCCAGGGGCACCTGAGCCCAGTGTCAGCACAGAGACTGCTAATCTGAGTATTCCAACATCTGAGAGAAGGTGCCTCAGAGCTACTGACTGGCAGCTGCTGGGAGAGCCAGCTTTTGCCCAGCTCCTAGCAGGCCAGGGCACTTTTTCTCTGCCCCACCTAGGCTCCTGGCACACATCCCTGGTCAGGGGAGGATTACCTGTTTAGCACTTCGTAGGCTAAGAAGATCAGATCAATTCTAGCCTATCTGGCCACCCACTGAGCCGCCATCCTTCAGCACTTCCCTGCTCCCCAACCACAACTGAGGAGGGCAGCTGAACCTTTGCAGAGTCAGCAGGTATGTGCCTGGGAGACCCTCAGAAGGCTGTGTCCCCGGCAGCTCCCTGGAAGAAGTGAGTGTGTCATTGTTTCTCTCCCTGCCACCTCGGGTGTGAGGCCAATCTGTGACCCACCCCTGCCAGAGATGGAACCTCCCATCCAGGCTGTAAGCCCCTGGAGCCCCGCTGTCCTGGGAAGAGGCCACAGCCCACTCAACTCCCAGAGGCGTCTGACTGCCCTTGGCCTGAATCCCATCTTCTCTCTCCTGGAGTTCTGAAAATGGCTCCCCTCAGCAACACCTCCCCACCAGGCATCCCTCCTCTGCCCCACACCCCTCCCCCACCCTGTACCCCTCCCCCAACAGACCCCAGTGAGCCAGCCTGAGGAAAAGGGTGGTCTCACAGAGGTATGGACCAATGAATACTGGTGCATTAACTGGGGCAGGCATTTCTTAGGAATTCCCTGGGACAAGGCAGGATCTGTGCTGAGGTGCTGGGAGCTGCCACTTCAGAAGCCCTCCATTGCTGTCTCAGACAGGTGGCAAAAGACCCCCTGCTTCTCACCCCCACATCCTATCGCCTCCCAGGAAGGTGACTGCTACGGGATTTTTTTTTTTTTTTTTGAGACAGGGTCTCACTTTGTTGCCCAGGCTGGAGTACAGCAGCATGATCACGGCATACTACAACCTACCTACACCTCCTGGGCTCAAGTGATGCTCCTGCCTCTGCCTCCCGAGTAGCTGGCACTATAACTACAGCTGCATGGCACCACATATGGCTAACTTTTGTATGTTTTGTAGAGATGGGGTTTCACCATGTTGCCCAGGCTCCACAGCATTTGAAAGAGCACGGAGCCCAGAGTTGGGAGGCCTGGGATCAAGTCCTAGATCTGTCACACCTGGCTGTGTGACTCTGGGCAAGATATTCAAATTCTCTGGGCCACAAGTTTCTTGCATGTTACAAAAGCCTGGTTACATTTCTAATATCAAGGAGATACAGAGTTGCTTCAAACTTCTGAGCCACAAGAACTATCTTATTCATTTCTGTATCCCCAGTGGCCTGGTACACAGTAGGTGCTCAGCAAATGCCGAATGAATACAAACATGACTGAAGAGCCTTGTAAACATCATTAACCAAAATATATGTATTTGTATATATGTCAGCACTTATTACAACATAACCTCTCCATAAACCTCTGCAAAGTGACATTAACAGGAAGGCCTGTTTCAGATGCACCCATGAAGGTGATACCTACTTTTTTACTAAATAGTTTACAAAATCATTCTTGCTAGCCAGAACCAGAGCAGGAACAACATTGATAAAGATGATCTGACAGGGACCAGGCCCTGAACTCTGAGGTCTGAAGCCAATCACAAGAAATCATAATAGCCCTGGACCACCTTTGGAAAACCATTGAGTCAGCAACCACAAAACCCTGCAGGGCCGGACCGCATCTGACTGATGCCTCTTTGCGACCCACACCCCCGTGTCTAACTCAGAACCAGACACTTGGGAGGCAGTGTGGTCAGGTGGAGAAGGCTTCGAGTCTGACAGAAACAGGTTTAAATTCACGGCCAGGTGTGGTGTCTCACATCTGTAATCCCAACGCTTTGGGAGGAAGAGGTGGGAGGTTAGCTTAAGCCTAGGAATTCAAGACCAGCCTGGGCAACATAGCAAGATTCCATCTCAAAAAAGGAAAAGGAAAAAATATATAAGAAAAAGAAACAGGTTTAAATTCTTGATCTGCCACTACTAGTTATTTCAATAGCATACCCCTTTGAGCCTCAGTTTTACCATCTCTGAAATGGGTTGAATAACGAGTATGAAGTGATTAAATGTAATCAAGGCACTTAGCTCACTGGCTGCCGAATGGCAGGTGGTCCCTGGGGAAGGTTAGTGAGTTCCCGCTGCACCTAGGGTCCCCTTTTTTTCCCAGCTGCAGGAGAGAGCTAAGGCTGAGGGTCCAGGAGGGCTGTGTTCTGCCCACACCTGCACACTTAGCTGGGAGCCTGGAACAGATAGGCTATTAGGAGGCTCAGGAAGGTCTCTGAAAACTGAGCTGGGGTTGGATTCCAGAGCCTGGCAGCGGGGAAGCTGGCCTGGGAATGAAATGTCATGACTGAATTCCTGTCCCGGGAGTCGCTGGATCTACAGCCCCAGGCGAGGCCTCATCCCAGCTCTGAGGTCCTACGTGGAGATCTCTAAGAAGATTCCTCCCCATGTCCCCCAGCTCCTGCCCCGGCTGACCTAGAGCAGGCCCTCTTCCCTGTGCCGCTGGTCCCCGGTCGGGGTCCCCCGGGAGCGCGCCCCGAGCCCCGCTCCAGGCCCCGCGCTGACTCACCCCCACTCGCTGGGCCCGGCTGCGCGGGGGCCGCATGGCCGCCGGCAGGTGCTCCAAAGCCCTCGTCGTTCTCTATGCCTGCGATCTCGCTCTCCTGCTGGGCCAGGAAGGCGGCCGCCGGGTCCTCCTCCGCCGCCTCCGGGGCCCCGCTCTCCGACGACGAGAAGAAGCCAAAGTCATCAGCCATTTTCCCCGCGCCTCCGCCGGAGCCTCCGCTGCGCTCTGCTCTGCCCGCGCCTGCCCCGCGCTGCGCCCGGCAGCCGCGACGCTGTCACCCGAGCCGCGGGGAGCCGGCGTCGGCGGGGACGGGCTTGGCGCGGACCGCACTTCCTCTCCGCCACCGGGCCCGGCTCGCTGTCACTGCGGTGCGGGCGTCGCGGCGGGAGGAGCGGAGCCGGAATGCGGTGACGTCACCGCGGGGGCGGGGCCGCAGGGCGGGAGGTCTCAGAGCGGCGGCCGCAGGAGGGCGCAGCAGGACTGGGCGCAGCGCGGGGCCGGGGCCGGCGGGGCGCGGCGCTCCCCTCCCTCCGCGGCGGCGCTCTGCTGCTTGTGTCCAGGACACCTGGGCGATGCACAGCTCCCGCCCGGTCTGGAGGCGAAACGCAGGGCACAAAGTGGCCATACCGTGCACAGGGCCGCGACAGGCGGCCAGCCCTGGCCTCGGGAGCGCAGACCTGGCTGCTGATTCATTCTGCAAAAGTTTCTGGGATGTCGAGCACCTCATTCTATGAGTCTCCGCCTCTGTAAGAAGAGAAAAATTGAGGCTGGGAAAGCCTGCTCCACGCCTTTGCATTCAAGTCCAGGTCCTTTCCCACTAGGCCGTGTTGCTTTGCGCATTTTTTTGTGTGTCTCCTTTAAGGACGCTTCAGCTCATACGACCAGAGTTTGGATGGCCCGGCTGAGCCCCTGCTTAGAAACTGGGCCCCTTAAATGTCCTTTAGGTATCAACCAGCCTGAGAAAGGTAGACCTGGTTTACCCAGGCAGCCTGCCGCTCTCCAATCTGCCCGCTGCCCTCCGCGAATAGGCTCTGAATGTCTCTTCCCTGCCTGCGCTTTGCCAAGCCTACCAGGACAGCAAAGTTTTGTAAAATCCAGCCTTGGCCTTGGGGAAATTACAATCCAGTGAGAACAACAGATGGCAAATGGCCTGTCAAAGCACTGCGTGTGAGGTGCTGTGACATTTAAACACGGGATACAGGGAGACGATGCCAAGAAACATCATGGGATTTGGGCTGTCTGCTATTTCTAATGTGGGACTTAAAGGGCAACTATGAAATATGGACTGGAGGAGAGAAAGGAAAGATGTGCCCGAAGCTGGGGGTGGAAGTGGAGGTAGGGTGAAGGAAAGAAACTTCCAGAGTTTTTTGGTTTTTTTCTTTTCAGTTTTTTTACTTAAAGGTGGCCTCGCTATATTAACAGGGCTGGTCTTGAACTGCTGGGCTTGAAGGATCTTCCTGCCTTGGTCTCCCTAAGCACTGGGATTACAGGTGTGAACCACCAAGCCCAGCTGGAACTTGCAGTTTACTTGGTAATACTTTGAGCACCTTTTGATGTTAAAGTGTTTTTTTAATTGGTTTATTTAATTCAATGTATTTATTTATTGCTGTCCATTTGCATGGGTTTTTGTTGTTGTTGTTTGGTTTTTGTTTTGAGACAGGATCTCACTCTTGTCCAGGCTAGACTGTAGTGGCACAATTATAGCTCACTACAGCCTCAACTCCTGGGCTCAAGTGATCCTCTCAGCTCAGCCTTCCAAAGTGCTGGGATTACAGGCATGAGCCACTGCACCTGGCCTTTTGATGTTATTGTAAATGGAAGTTTTACCTTGTTTTTTGATTGCTTGTTGTTAATGAATAGAGATTTAATTTTTGTGCATTGGCTTTGCATCCCACTGCTTTACTGAATTCATTTATTACTCTAACTTTTTTTGTGTGGAATATTTAGGGTTTTCTACATATAAGAGCTTACCAGCCGGTGCCATGACTCATACTTGTAATCCCAGCACTTTGGGAGAGTGGTTAGATTGAGCCCAGGAATTTGAGACCAGTCTGGACAACCTGGAAAAACCCCATCACTACTAAAACTACAATAAAATTATCCAGGCATGGTGGTATGGCGCCCGTAATCCCAGTTACTCAGGAAGCTGAGGTGGGAGAATCACCTGAGCCCAGGAAGTCAAGATTGCAGTGAGCCATGATTGTGTCAGAGGCAATGTGAACCAGAGCAACTCCTTCTTAAACAGGAGCTGGGTAAAATGAGGCTGAAACCTACTGGGATGTATTCCCAGACCATTAGGTGTTCTAAGTCACAGGATGAGATAGGAGGTCAGCACAAGATAGGGGTCATACAGACCTTACTGGTAAACAGGTTGCAGTAAGGGAGCCTGCCAAAACCTGCCAAAATCAAGATGGCGATGAGAATGACCTCTGGTCATCTTCACTGCTACACTCCCACAAGCGCCATGACAGTTTACGAATGCCATGGCAACCTCAGGAAGTTTTACCCTGTATGGTCTAAAAAGGGAAGGCATGAATAATCCACGCCTTGTTTAGCATATCATCAAGAAATAACCATGAAAATACACAACCAGCAGCCCTTGGGGCTGCTCTATGGAATAGCCATTCTTTTATTCCTCTACTCTCTTAATAAACTTGTTTTCACTTTGCACTGAGGACTCACCCTGCATTCTTTCTTGCTCGCGATCCAAGGACCCTCTCCTGGAGTCTGGACTGGGAGCCCTGTCCTCTGACAATCACACCACTGTATTCCAGCCTGGGAAATGAGAGTGATATTTATTATTTATTCAAAAATAAATAAATAATAGGCTGGGTGCGGGTGGCTCATGCCTGTAATCCCAACATTTTGGGAGGCCAAAGTGGGCGGATTACCTTAGATTGGGAGTTCCAGACCAGCCTGACCAACACGGAGAAACTCCGTCTCTACTAAAAATACAAAATTAGTTGCGCTGCGTGTCTGTAATCCCAGCTACTTGGCAGCCTGAGGCAGAAGAATAGCTTGAACCCGGGAGGCTAGTTGTGGTGAGCTCAGTTCGCGCTGTTGTACTCCAGCCTGGGCAACAAGAACGAAACTCCGTCTCAAAAATTAATTAATTAATTAATTAAACAAATAGCACATCATCTGCAAACAGAGATACTTCTTCCTTTCTAACCTGGGTTCCTTTTATTTCTTTTTCTTGCCTAATTTCCCTAGCTAGGACTTCCAGTACTACATGGAATAGATGTAGCAAAAGTGGACATCCTTCTGTACAAGTTGTCTGAATCAAACTGGAATCACTTATGCCAAACTCTAACAAAATGGACTCGAGGCCATAATGAAGGGACTGGGCATGGTGGCTCACACCTGTAATCCCAAAACTTTGGGAGGCTGAGGCGGGCAGATAACCTGAGGTCAGGAGTTTGAGACCAGCCTGACCAACATGGTGAAACCCCATATCTACAAAAATACAAAATTAGCCGGGCATGGTGACACACGCCTGTAATCCCAACTACTCAGGAGGCTGAGGCAGGAGAATCACCTGAACCTGGGAGGCAGAGGTTGCAGTGAGTTGAGATTGCACCATTGTACTCCAGCCTGGGCAACAAGAGCGAAACTCCATCTCAAAAACAACAACAACAACAAACAAGGACTATCTGAAACCACAGTCTTGCACAAAGGCTGTCATACCCATGCACAAAGAATACTTCTGCAAGGACACCTGCCCAGCAATTGTCTGTTCAATCTTGGACTAATGCCACCTTTGTTATCAATCCTTGTAGCCAAGGATAATTGTTTCAAAACAACTTATGCAATCTTCCTCATTTTGCCTTTAAAATCCCTTTCCTTTCCTTTCCTCTCTGGGTGGCCCCCGTGGTTCACCATGGCACATGTATTCCCTGGGATGCTACCGTAAACGAAAAAGTATACGGGACAGGTCTCAATCAATTTAGAGGTTTATTTTGCCAAGGTCACACTGTGGATGCACCCAAGAAAAAGAGACACGAGACACAGTAGGATTTGTGGCCTGTACTTTTTTCCAAAGAAGATTTTGAGGACTTCATTATTTAAAGGGGAAAAAGTGGGCAGGAAGGGAAAGAAGAAAGAAAAAAAAAAGGGAAGGTAGACAAATGAGATAAGTCCTTGCATTATTTTGAGGCTTTGACTGGTGCTCACTGAATCCACATGTTCCATGTGAAAAGGACTTGAGGAATAGTCAGTTACATATTCATCTTGCAGTCAGTAAATCTGTACATAATATAAACACAGAGTAGAGGAAGAGGTCAAATATGAATTTATTTGAGGAGGCTGTGGAGGGATGATTCTAGTCTCTTTTTGTTCTGCCCCTGTGAAGATAAGCTGCTAATTTACAGTGTCAGGGTGAGGGAGGCCACCTGGGGAGACATAAAAAGGAAATTTTTTTTTTTTTTTTCTTGAGACGGAGTCTCGCTCTTGTTACCCAGGCTGGAGTGCAATGGCGCGATCTCGGCTCACCGCAACCTCCGCCTCCTGGGTTCAGGCAATTCTCCTGCCTCAGCCTCCTGAGTAGCTGGGATTACAGGCACGCGCCACCATGCCCAGCTGATTTTTTGTATTTTTAGTAGAGACGGGGTTTCACCATGTTGACCAGGATGGTCTCGATCTCTTGACCTCGTGATCCACCCGCCTCGGCCTCCCAAAGTGCTGGGATTACAGGCTTGAGCCACCGTGCCCGGCCCCAGGAAAGGCAGTTTTTTTGTGTGGCTTAGTTTCCAAGCTTAACTTCTCCTTTTGAATAGCGAGTTTGGGGTCCCAACATTTTATTTTCCTTTCACACAATCTGATGTGGTGTGGCTGTGTGCCCTCTCAAATCTTATCTTGAATTCCCACGTGTTGTGGGAGGGACCGGATGGGAGGTAACTGAATCATGGGGGCAAGTCTTTCCTGTGCTGTTCTTGTGGCAGTGAATAAATCTCACAAAAGCTGATGGTTTTATAAAAAAGAGTTCCCCAGCACAAGCGTTTCTCTTTTTGCCTGCTGCCACCCATGTAAGATGTGACTTGCTCCTCCTTGCCTTCCGCTGTGATTGTGTACCTCCCCAGCCACTTGGAACTGTAAGTCCATTAAACCTCTTTATTTTGTAAATTGCCCAGTCTCAGGTATGTCTTTGTCAGTAGTGAGAAAACAGACTAATACATAATTCTTCATTCATTCCCGAGTAATCTCATTTTTCCTTAGAGCCCCTCTCTTTGTTGTTATTTTTGGTTGACGCTCTCCTTGCTCCTGATCCTAGTGGAAGAGCTTTCAGTCTTCCACCATGGAGTATGATGTTTGCTGTGGATTTCTTTTCTTTTTTATAGAGCTGGGTCTCACTGCGTTGCCCAAGCTGGTCTCAAACTCTTGGGCTTAACTGGTGCTCCTGACTCTGCCTCCAAAAAAGTGTTGGGATTACAGGTGTGAGCCACCATACCTGGCCAGATTTTTCTTTTTTCCTTTTTGGAATGGAGTCTCACTCTGTTGCCCAGGATGGAGTGCGATGGTGTGATCTTGGCTCACTGCAACCTCCACCTCCCAGGTTCAAGCGATTCTCCTGCCTCAGTGTCCAAGTAGTTGGGATTACAGGTTCCCACCACCATGCCCAGCTGATTTTTGTATTTTTAGTAGAGACAGGATTTCACCATGTTGGTCTTTGACTCCTGACCTCAGGCAATCTGCCTGCCTCAGCCTTCCAAAGTGCTGGGATTACAGGCATGAGCCACCACGTCCGGCCAGATTTTTTCATATATGGCTTTTTTTTTTTTTTTTTTTTTTTTTTAAAAACGAGGTTTCACCATGTTGGTCAGGCTGGTCTTGAACTCCCGACCTCAGGTGATCCGCCCACCTTGGCCTCCAAAGTGCTTGGATTACAGGCATGAGCCACTACGCCCGGCCCATATATGGCTTTTATTACATTGATGTAACTACCTTGTATTCCTGTTTTTTATAATTAAAGGGTGTTAAATTTTGCCAAACGCTTTTTCTGCTCTATTGAGATGATTGTATATTTTGAAAAATTAATTCAGTTAATGCAGTTCATTACATTGATTAATTCTTGTTTGGTGAACCACTCTTGCATTCCAGGTGTAAACCCTCTTGGTCACAGTACAGAATCCTTTTATTGTGCTGCTGCATTCAATTGAGGGTATTTCGTTGATGATTTTTGCATCGACATTCACAAGAGATATTGATCTATAGTTTTCTTTCCCACTAGTGTCTTCTTTTTTCACGTTATTACTGGATCTTGTAGTGTCTTTATCTGGCTTTGGTATCCGCATAATGCTGGCATCATGGAAAGAGTTATGAAGTGTTATCTTCAATTTCTGTAAGAAGTTTGAGAAAAATTGGTATTAGTTCTTCTTTAAATGTTTTCCAGAATTCACCTTTGTAAAGCCATCAGATCCTGGGCTTTTCTTTGTCAGGAGATTAGTGATTACCAACACAATCTACTACCTAAGTAGTAGTAAACTTAGGTTTACTCAGATTTTCTATTTCTTCATGGTTAGTCTTTTTTTTTTTCTGTTTCTTTGCATGCAGATACTCCTCAGAAGTGAGATGGTTTAGTCTTAATAGGTTTTGTGTTTCTAGAAATTTGTCCATTTCATCTAGGTTGGGGTACAATTTCAATTTCTCAGAGTAATCTTTTTTTTTTTTTTTTTTTTTTTTTTTGAGATAGTTTTTTTCTCTCTTTGCCCAGCTGGAGTGCAATGGTGTGATCTTGGCTCACCGCAACCTCCACCTCCCAGGTTCAAGCAATTCTCCTGCCTCAGCCCTCTGGGTAGCTGGAATTACAGGCATGTACCACCATGCCTGGCTAATTTTGTATGTTTAGCAGAGACGGGGGTTACTCCATGTTGGTCAGGCTGGTGTAGAACCTCAGGTGATCCACATGCTTCAGCCTCCCAAAGTGCTGGGATCACAGGCATGAGCCACCACGCCTAGCCACAGTAATCTTTTATAATCCTTTTTTATTTCTGTGGAATTAGTAGCAATGTCCCCATTCTTGTTTCCACTTTTAGTAATTTGAATATTCTCTCTTTTCCCTTCGTTCATCTAGCTAAAGGTTTGTCAATTTTGTTGATCTTTTCAAAGAACCAACTTTCTTTTAATTTTATTATTATTATGATTATTTATAGAGATGGAGTTTCACCATGTTGGCCAGGCTGGACTTGAACTCCTGGCCTCAAATGATCTGCCCACCTCAGCTTCCCAAACTGCTAGGATTACAGGTGTGAGACCCCACACCCAGCTGAAGAACCAACTTTCTATTCTCATAAATTATTTTTGCCCAGACTAGTGGGGTTTTAGTCTATGGATGCACAGATTATTATTTGGCTGATGATTTAAAGCTATGCACATTTCTGGAATTTTTGCCCTGCCTAGCTCCCCCTTCTCAGTACTCTACAAATCCTAGCCACTTCAACTTCCCCAAACTCCTCTCTGTCTCTTGCATCTGTGAGGCTGCTGGGTTCTGTTTGGGTTCCCCTTCCCTTCCTAACAGTTTAGAAATTCCTTCAGGCAGAAAGCTTTGCTATGAGCAGGTCTAAGCTAATCTACCTCCAAAGGCCAAGGGAACTGAGAGGCCAAAGAAAGAGGTTGACAAATTCGGTTTCTCAGAAAGAAACGTTTAATAGAGACTTTTAAACGGAAGCCTTGTCTCAGGCAGCCACAAGGCAGTGGATCTCTGCACCCGCCCTGCAGAAAGTATCCTTTATATAGCAAGTTTGTTTTTTTTTTGAGATGAAGTCTCACTCTGTCACCCAGGCTGGAGTGCAGTGGCACAATCTTGGCTCACTGCAACCTCCGCCTCCCAGGTTCAGGCAATTCTCCTGCCTCAGACTCCTGAGTAGCTGGATTACAGATGTGTGCCACCATGCCCAGCTAATTTTTGTATTTTTAGTAGAGTTGAGGTTTCACCATGTTGGTCAGGCTAGTCTCAAACTCCTGACCTTGTGATCCACCCGCCTCGACCTCCTGAAGTGCTGGGATTACAGGCATGAGCCACCGCGCCTGGCTATTATAGCAAGATTTTAGGCTCAGACCCTCTTGTGAAACTCCTGACCACTAGGGAAGTTAGATAAGCTATTTTTTTTTTTTAAGAGACAGGATCTTACTGTGTTGCCCAAGTTGATCTCGAACTCCTGGGCTCAAGCGATTCTCCCACCTCAGTCTCCCAAAGTGCTTCAATTAAGCCACTGCAACCCAGCCTAGATAAACATCTTTATGAGGGGTTATCTCTGCTACAGGCACTGTTTCTTTACAAGAGGTTATCTCCATCACAGGCATTATTTCCTGACCTTGCTGCAGAACTGCGTTAGTGTGCACTAGTCAAACATGGGTCATTATGGTGGTTTCCCTTGAAGATAGTGTTACTCTTGCCAGGCAACTGGCTGTTTACCTACACCTGGAAAATCACAGGGTTCACCCTATTTCTCTTCTCTCAGGGATCACAGTCCTCTGCTGCCCATTACCAATGTCTAAAAGCAGGACCTGGCACGGCAGCTCACGCCTGTAATCCCAGCATGTTGGGAGGCTGAGGCAGGTGGATCATCCGAGGTCAGGAGTTTGAGAGCAGCCTGGCCAACATGGTGAAACCCATGTCTACTAAAAATACTAAAAATTAGCCAGCGCGTGGTGGCGGGTGCCTATAATCCCAGCTACTTGAGAGGCTGAGGGAGGAGAATTGCTTGAACTCAGGAGACGGAGGTTGCAGTGAGCTGAGATTGTGCCATTGCACTCCAGTCTAGGTAGCAGAATGAGGCCATCTCAAACAAAAGTGGGGAAAACCTGAAAACATTATTTTGAAGACTTGTAGACAAGAAAAATTAGAATCCAGTCCAAACTGTAGAAAACAATAAAAATTGAAAAACATTAGGCAAGACTAGAATCTAACAACAGGTGTACTATAGTATTTGAAACATAATTTTTCTCTCTCCATTTTCTCATTTTTACTAAAGGCAAGTCACGGTAGAACTGATTTGCTTTATTAAACTTGGCCTGATTATTTGTATATAGTACAGCAAGAATAATTATCTTTTTACATAGGCTTTTAAATTGGCTTTGATGGGACTTTGTTCCATAGAAGGAATCTTTGATAAGATTTTTTCTTTTTTTTTGAGATGGAGTCTTGCTCTGTCACCTAGGCTGGGGTGCAGTGGTTTGATCTCAGCTCACTGCAAACGCCACCTCCTGGATTCAAGCAATGCTTCAGCCACAGCCTCCCAAGTAGCTGGGACTACAGGTGCATATTACCACACCTGGCTAATTTTTTGTATTTTTAGTAGAGATGGGGTTTCACCGTGTTAGCCAGGATGGTCTCAATCCATGACCTCATGATCTGCCCACGTCGGCCTCCAAAGTGCTGGAATTACAGGCATTAGCCACTGCACCTGGCCAGATAAGACTTTTTTTTTTTTTAATTGAGCCCAGCCATGGATTTATACCATCAAATACCTATGAGTTGGGTGAATTCCTCTCTCCTTGAAGTTCCAAGATAAACTTGGGGTTCCAGGGCCTGTCAGAAAGTGACATTCTTTACTGACCACAGGTCAGGAACTGTATACAGGGGCTGTGTCCACAAGGTAAGAGGCCAGGTTTCCCATTGTGCTTTTATTGGCTCCATAAGTCAAATTTGATTCCTTAAAGAAAAAAACACACAGTCCAGTCAGTAACCAGTTTCTCCAATTGTGTCCTGTAATAAACAAAAACAGATTCTTATTGTACTGAGCAAATAACTGTATTATCATAAGTTAAGAATACTCAACACCTGCTGCGAGCCCCATGCCCGAGCCAGGCCAAGCGAGTGGGCGAGCGCCATGCTGGGCAGCGGGGCGGGCACCATGGGGGGGCCCCACCAGCCTACCCCAGGGACACCCAGGAGCCCCTCGCTGCCACCCCGAGACCATCGCCGAGCTAAGGGTGCATAATTCTCCCGGAAGGGTTATTCTCTCGCTCCATTATTGTTTTGGGGGGAGCCAGCGAGATGGCTCCTTTCGAGTTGCACTGGTTGGGTTAACCGCGTGGAGAACAGTCACATTCCCAACACCACCAGCAGCCCCCGCCGCAGCCCGAACTTATTTTATCTCTCAAAATCAGCCTTTACAATTTCACATGCGCGCCTCCTCCGTGATAGTCCCTGGGCCTTGAGGAGTTGAATAGCTTTAATTTCTCACCCTGTGTCTCAGGAATGCAGTTGATTTTGATTGGCATCTTCTACCAGGCCTGAAGATGAGACTTTAATTGCTGTCAGTGTTGAACCTTTAACAGGACGTGATGTCCTTTTTAGGCCCAGTAGTAAAAGTCCTTTAACTCAGTGTCACAAGGACTTTAAAAGCTCATATAGAAAGATACATGAATGTAATAACTTTAATGTTAAAAAAAAAATCTTTTTTTTTTTTTTAGATGGAGTCTTGCTCTGTCACCCAGGCTGGAGTGAAATGGCATGATCTCGGCTCACTGCAACTTCCATCTCCCAGGTTCAAGCAAGTCTCCTGCTCAGCTTCCCAAGTTGCTGAGACTACAGGTGCATGCCACCATAACAGCTAATTTTTGTAATTTTAGTAGAGATGGGGTTTCAGCATATTGGTCAGGCTGTTCTCAAACTCCTAATCTCAGGTGATCCACCCACCTCGGCCTCCCAAAGTGCTAGGATTACAGGCGTGAGTCACCACACCCACCACAAAAAATTACTTTAATCTCACTGTTTTTATAAGCAAATCGAAACAATAATAATGGCATAGGAACTGTTTCAATAAACCATAAAATCTGTTAGGCTGGTTACCAAAAGGCAAAAGAAAAGGCCTTCTGCACTGCACAGAGTATTATGTTGGAAGAAAACATTTCCTTTACACCTTTAAGAAAACATTGTTAGCATCAGTCTACACAAGTAGAACTCAAGGAAAAAAATTTATATGAGCTGAAAAATAAGTTGGAGAACGCTACTATTTCTTGCATTTTAAAAGAGGAGAGAAAATGGAGGCTTCCTTTCGGCCGGAACCGCCATCTTCCAGTAATTCGCCAAAATGACGAACACAAAGGGAAAGAGGAGAGGCACTCGATACATGTTCTCTAGGCCTTTTAGAAAACGTGGATTTGTTCCTTTGGCCACGTATATGCGAATCTATAAGAAAGGTGATATTGTAGACATCAAGGGAATGGGTACTGTTCAAAAAGGAATGCCCCACAAATGTTATCATGGCAAAACTGGAAGAGTCTGCAATGTTACCCAGCATGCTGTTGGCATTGTTGTAAACAAACAAGTTAAGGACAAGATTCTTGCCAAGAGAATTAATGTGCATATTGAGCACATCAAGCACTCTAAGAGCCGAGATAGCTTCCTAAAATATGTGAAGGAAAATGATCAGAAAAAGAAAGACGCCAAAGAGAAAGGTACCTGGGTCCAACTGAAGCGCCAGCCTGCTCCACCCAGAGAAGCACACTTTGTGAGAACCAATGGGAAGGAGCCTGAGCTGCTGGAACCTATTCCCTATGAATTCATGGCATAATATGTGTAAAAAAAAAAAAAAAGAAAAAAGAAAGAAAATAAAAAATGGCAAGATGTAATAAAAGTTGAACTTTGTGTTAAAAAAATTAAATGTCTTATAATTTATTAAGAGTAAATCCATCCTTTAAGAAAATTTCATTGCTCTAACCACTTATTTACTGCATTTTTCATTTACATCAAGCCCACTCTCTAGAAAGATCATTATAATTTCCCTTTAATTAATAGACAATTTGATCATATAAAAGTTTTGGCCAGGTGCGGTGGTTCACGCTTGTAATCCCAGCACTTTGGGAGGCTAAGGCAGGCAGATCTCCTGAGGTCAGGAGTTCAAGACCAACCTGCCCAACATGGGGAAACCCCATCTGTACTAAAAATTTAAAAATTAGCTAGGAATGGTGGTGGGTACCTATAATCCCAGCTACTTGGGAGGCTGAGGCAGGAGAATTGCTTGAACCCAGGAGGCAGAGGTTGCAGTGAGCTGAGATCGCACCACTGCACTCCTGCCTGAGAGACAAGGGCAAAACTCCATCTCAAAAAAAAAAAGGTTTTTTTTTTTTTTAAACTAAATCCTCTTATTATGACTTAGACTGTTCATGCTATGCTTTGACTTTCTGGTTTGTTCTGAACATCCCTCTTTCTTTTTTTTTTTTTGAGACAGAGTCTCGCTGTGTCACTCAGGCTGGAGTACAATGGCACAATTTCAACTCACTACAAACTCCACCTCCCAGATTCAAGTGATTCTCATGCCTCAGCCTCCTGAGTGGCTGGAATTACAGGCCCACGCCACCATGCCCAACTCATTTTTGTATTTTTAGTAGAGAAGGAGTTTTACCAAGTTGGCCAGGCTGGTCTTGAACTCCTGACCTCAGGTGATCCTCCCACCTTGGCCTTCCAAAGTGCTGGGATTACAGTTGTGAGTCACCACACCTGGCCAAACATCCCTCTTTCTTAAGCAATCATTTTATTCTAGGACTAAATTTACCATACAAGGTTATTTCTTATATAAAATTTTTTCTCATGGCTGGGCACAGTGGCTCACACCTGTAATTCCAGCAGTTTGAGAGGCCAAGGTGGGAGGATAACCTGAGGTCAGGAGTTCGAGATCAGCCTAGCCAACATGGTGAAAACCCATCTCTACTAAAAATCCAAAAATTAGCTGGGTGTGGTGGCAGGCACCTATAATCCCAGCTACTTGGGAGGCTAAGGCAGGAGAATCACTTGAACCTGGGAGGTGGACGTTGCAGTGAGCTGAGATTGCACCATTTCACTCCCACCTGGGTGACAAGAGCAGAACTCCATCTCAAAAAAAAAAATAAAGGAAAAAAAAAATATATATATATGTCTCTTTAAGCTTTCTTACCACCACTGCCACCAACAACAAATCTCTTTATTTTTATAACTTTCTTAACATCTCTCTTATTTCCTGGTTTCTTTTACCTTTTTTATATATAACCTTTAAATTACCTTTGAATGAGATAAAAATTCTTCACCTTTTAAAAAAAAAACACACTTTTTTTCTTTTTTTTAAGAAAGAATGGCCGGGCGCGGTAGCTCAAGCCTGTAATCCCAGCACTGTGGGAGGCCGAGGCGGGTGGATCACGAGGTCAAGAGATCGAGACCATCCTGGTCAACACGGTGAAACCCCGTCTCTACTAAAAATACAAAAAATTAGCTGGGCATGGTGGCACGTGCCTGTAATCCCAGCTACTCAGGAGGCTGAGGCAGGAGAATTGCCTGAACCCGGGAGGCGGAGGTTGCGGTGAGCCGAGATCGCGCCATTGCACTCCAGCCTGGGTAACAAGAGCGAAACTCCATCTCAAAAAAAAAAAAGAAAGAATGTTTTCTGGCCAGGTGCAGAGGCTCATGCCTGTAATCCCAGCACTGTGCTGTAGGAGACCAAGGCAAGCGGATCACGTGAGGTCAGGAGTTTGAGACAAGCCTGGGCAACATGGTAAACTCCATCTCTGCTGAGAATACAAAATTTAGCTAGGCGTGGTGGCTGGAGCCTGTAATTCCATTTACTTGGGAGGCTGAGGCAGGAGAATTGCTTGAACCCAGGAGGCAGAGGTTGCAGTGAGTCAAGATCGCACCACTGCACTCCAGCCTGGGTAACACAGCAAGAAACCATCTCACAAAAAAGAAGTACATCTTATAAATTCAAAAAATTTTTTTGCCAGCCGGGTGCAGTGGCTCACACCTGTAGTCCCAGCATTTTGGAAGGACAAGGCAGGTGGATCACCTGAGGTCAGGAGCTAGATACCAGCCTGGCCAAGATAGTGAAACCCCGTCTCTACTAAATATACAAAACTTAGCCAGGTGTGGTGGCAGACACCTTTAATCCCAGCTACTTGGGAGGCTGAGACAGGAGAATCACTTGAACCTGGGAGGTGGAGGTTACAGTGAGCCAAGATCACGCCACTGCACTCCAGTCTGGGCAACAAAGAGTGAAACTCATCTCAAAAAAAAAAACAAAAAACAAACAAAAAAAAACTTTTTATTTTCCTATCTTAGACTTTCAAATTTTTGATAACCTGTTTCACTACACTAGGCAATCGTCAGCTAAATTGCCTTAAATTTATTGAAGGAAACAACTAAGGTGAAAATCAAATAGCAAAATTTACACTAAAACAGATTTAATTGCCAATTAAACATAAAATTATAGAAATTATACAGACCTTTTAAATACACACACACACACACACACACACACACACACACACAGACCCTATAGCTTTTATCTCAGAACTTTAGCCATGAGATAAACATAAATTCACCAGCTTTCGAAAAGAACCTGTTGGATCCAAACAGTGTTTTTATCTTAATAGAAAAGTAACAACAGACTTAAAGCAGGCAGAAAAAAAAATAGAGAAAAAGAGGACTTGGGAGGTCTACAGTTTGCAGGTCAACTGTAGGGCCCTTTTTCCTTAATATGAATGTGTACAAACACCATATCACTTCCATTTTACAAAAACTCTGGCAAGCAGAGGTGCCGTAAAACCTATGGAGTGCTCTCAAGGGGATCATTCTCCTCGTTTTCTCCTCATTCTTAGATTATTTGTTTACCACTTTTTCTTTTGTTTTTAAAAGGAGGATCTGAGTGGTGGCCTAGGGTTTTTGTACGGTGGATTGATGTGTGCTGCTTGTGTGCAGGACTCCACAGTGTGTCACCACCGAGTCCTTTCCACCCTCTTTTGTGTCTCAGTTCCTCTCTCCAGAGGCCTATCACCACTGAGAGGGCTCAAAATGCTGGGTGATCAGCTCTTATATGGGTTTCTTAGACAAGCCTTTTTTAAAAAATTAATTTTTGTTGGGGATTTCCCTGTGGGGCCACTGCACGTGACAGGAGGTGAATCCCCCAGACACTCTCACAAGGCCCCCCCATCACCCAGGGGTGCCTTTTGGCTGGAAGGAGCAAATGCCCTTTCCCTTAGATGCTGAGAAAACTCAGTCTCTCATTTACTTATGAAAACAACAGTTCAGTTCCTCACACAAACATGCACAGACAAGCCAAATTTAGATTAATTTTGAAAGCATCTCTGAACTAGAATTAGCATCCTTAAACAACAACTTCCTAGGAGAGCAAAAAAAAAAAAAGTTAAAAACAAAAGCCAACAGCCAAGACCACTTCCTGGAAACTGTGCTCCATCACCCCTACTTTGTAGCTCTCATCCACCATTCCACACACCAAGGTCAAATCCCCGCACTGTACAAGATAATCTCTGGTACCCCAAAGCCAAAGAGTTCAGGTCATGCAATACAGGAAAACAGAGCTTTAGACCTGTGAAGAATCTGCCCATGATTCTCGAAACTCAAAGAAGAAAACAGAACACCTCAAAAGGGGTGAGTGGTGCCTTTGTTCTGAATTCTTTAAAGAGGATCAAGTCATTGGAAGCCTTCTCTAGATTTTTTGGTACAGCAGATGCCAAAGAGGGAAGGAGGTATAGGGTTGAAGAGATGTAAATAAAAGAATTATTTTTTTTGGCCAGGCACAGTGGCTCATGCCTGTAATCCTAGCACTTTGGGAGGCCAAGATGGGTGGATCATTTGAGGTCAGGAGTTCGAGACCAGCCAGGCCAATATGATGACACCTGTCTCTACTAAAAATGCAAAATTTTTCCAGGCCTTAGTGGCATGCACCTGTAATCCCAGCTACTCAGGAGGCTGAGGCAGGAGAATCACTTGAACAAAGGTCAGGCAAAGGTTGTGGTGAGCTGAGATAGTACCACTGCACTCCAGTCTGAGCGACAGAGTGAGACCCTGTCCCCCCAACCCCTCCCCTGCAAAAAAAAGATTCTTTTTAAAGACAGGAAGCAAACACAGAAACCAGGCACGTGGTTTTGGGAGACGTTTTGTTTTTGTTTTTCCTCTTTTGTAGCTGCATGGAATTTTAGCCAAATTAGAGAGGATTTGTTACCCATAATTTGGAATTCACATGCGGATTTGACCAAGTCAGGTAGAGTTGGTCAAATCTAATGGGAGAAAGACTAGAACATACAACAACAACAAAAACCCAACAATATGGTCACTGAGCACTATAATAGTAAGGAGAAATTATGATCAACTGGTTGTTAAACTTTAGCCAAGACAAAATCCCAATTCACCTACTTACCTAGAGATGGGTCTCAGGCTGAAGACTGCTCTCTACCATCTAAGAAGCAGGAAAAAAGTCAAACTCATCCTCCCTGCTGGGAGCAAGCTCAGACTCCATAAAGGAATTACCTGCCTTCAATCATCATGGAAGCAGAAATCTTGCCTTCCTGTTGGAAACACGTAAAACTACAAAAAAGGGAGTTGTACAGCAAAATAAACTTCAGATCTCAACCAAATTTTGGGAGATCAGGGATTCTCTGGTTGGGGGGGGGTGCTTCCAGACCTCAGCAAATTGTCCTCTTGGTTTGAGCCATAAAGGCAGCTCATGCTGGTACCAAGCAGTGATAGGAGATTTGCTGAAGATCAGTGGCATCTCCACTCAGAATCATTCCACAGTTACCAAAATGTGAACCCCAAATATCTGAGACAGGTCTCAGTTAATATAGAAAGTTTATTTTGCCAAGGTTTAGGACACATGCCCATGACACAACCTCAGGAGGTCCTGACAACATATGGCCAGGGTGGTCCGAGTACAGTTTGGTTTTATACATTTTAGGGAGACATGAGACTTCAATCAACCTATATAAGATGATGGCCGGGTGCAGTGGCTCACCACGTAGCACTCTGGGAGGCCGAGGTGGGTGGATCACCTGAAGTCAGGAGTTCAAGACCAGCCTGGCCATCATGGTGAAACCCCATATTTAAAAGAAAAAAGAAAAAAATAATAAAAATAAGATGAACATGGGTTTAGTCCAGAAAGGTGGGACAAATCCATGGAGAGGGAGCTTCTAGACCCTAGGTAGATAAGAGACAAATGGTTGCATTCTTTTGAGTTTCTGAGTAGCCTCTCCAAAGGAGGCAATCAGATATGCATTTATCTCAGTGAGCAGAGGGGTAACTGAATAGAATAGGAAGCAGATTTTTCCTAAGCAATTCCCAGCTTGGCCTTTTCCCTTTAGCTTAGTGATTTGGGGGCCCCAAGATTTATTTTCTTTTCACAGCCCCTGCACTATGAAACACACATCTATGAAGATGAGATGTTCGGAGGCTCCTGGGATACTTGGTAAGTCATAGCTGGTGCTGGATGGGGTACAGGGTCCCTGAGATGCTCCACCATAGTTGTAGATCCTGGGATTTCATGATTTTCCCAGTAAATCTGCACCTGTCCCTGGTCTGCTTGTCCTACCTAGAAAATTCAGGCCCTCGAGAGAGATCCAAGATGGCTGATCACTAGCAGCTCGGGATTGTAGCTCCCACTGAAAGCACAGAGAACGAGAGGACGCCACACTTTCAGATCAATTTTTGTTGCTCACGCACCAGGAGATTCCCAGCAGAGGAGCCCCACAGGTCACCAGTGCGACTCTTGTGGCCGGCGAGGCAGTTTTGCCACTGCCTTGGTGCAGCGGTTCTTGATGCAGAGTCAGAAAAGCACCATCAATCTTAACGCCGCTGTTTTGGCCGGCACAGTGGGTTGCTCAGATTTTAGCGCTGGGAATCAACAAGTTGGAAGTCCACTCAGAAACCCAATTATAAAGACGGTAATTATAAAGACCACAGATGGATAAATCTATAACGAAGGGAAGAAACCAGCCTAAAAAGGCTGAGAATACCCAAAATCAGAACGCCTCTCCCTCTACAGGGGATCACAGTTCCTCATCAGCAACAGAACAAGGCCTGATGGAGAAAGACTGTGTTCCATTAACAGAAGCAGGCCTCAAAAGGTGGATGATAAGAAACTTCTGTGAATTAAAAGAACTTGTTCTAACCCAATGCAAAGAAACTAAGAACTTTGAAAAAAGGTTTGACGAAATGTTAACAAGAATACGCAATTTAGAGAGAAATATAAGTGAATTAATGGAGCTGAAAAACACAACATGAGAACTTCACGAACTATGCACAAGTTTTAACAGCCAAATCGATCAAGCAGAAGAAAAGATATCAGAGGTCGAAGACCAACTTAATGAAATAAAATGAGAAGACAAGATTAGAGAAAAAAGGATAAAAAGGAACGAGCAAAGTCTCCAAGAAATATGGGACTATGTGAAAAGACCTAATCTACGTTTGATAGGTGTACCTGAATGTGACGAAGAGAATCAATCCAAGTTGGAAAATACACTTCAGGATATTATTTAAGAAAACTTCCCCAACCTAGCAAGGCAGGACAATATTCAACTCCAGGTAATACAGAGAACACCACAAAGATATTCCTCAAGAAGACCAACCTCAAGGCACATAATCGCCAGATTCACCAGGGTTGAAATGAAGGAGAAAATACTGAGGGCAGCCAGAGAGAAAGGTAAGGTTACCCATAAAGGGAAGCTCATCAGACTCACAGCAGTTCTCTCAGCAGAAACCCTACAAGCCAGAAGAGAGTGGGGGCCAATATTCAACATCCTTAAAGAAAAGAACTTTCAACCCAGAATTTTACATCCAGCCAAACTAAGCTTCATAAGCGAAGGAAAAATAAAATCTTTTGTGAACAAGCAAGCACTCAGAGATTTCATCACCACCAGGTCTGCTCTACAAGAGCTTCTGAAAGAACCACTACAAATAGAAAGGAACAACCAGTATCAGCCTTTCTAAAAATACCAAAAAATAAAGAACATCAGCATAATTAAGAACTTGCTGCCGGGCGCGGTGGCTCAAGCCTGTAATCCCAGCACTTTGGGAGGCTGAGGCGGGTGGATCACGAGGTCCAGAGATCGAGACCATCCTGGTCAACATGGTGAAACCCCGTCTCTACTACAAATACAAAAATTCAGCTGGGCATGGTGGCGCATGCCTGTAATCCCAGCTACTCAGGAGGCTGAGGCAGGAGAATTGCCTGAACCCAGGAGGCGGAGGTTGCGGTGAGCTGAGATCGCGCCATTGCACTCCAGCCTGGGTAACAAGAGTGAAACTCCGTCTCAAAAAAAAAAAAAAAAAAAAAAAAGAACTTGCATCAACTAATAGGCAAAACAGCCAGCTAACATTAAATGGGAATATCAAACTCACATATATTATAATTAATTCTAAATTTAAACCGACTAAATCACCCAATCCAAAGACACAGACAGGCAAAAAAAGGCAAGACCCATCGGTATGCTGCATCCAGACCCATCATCTTACATGCAAGGATACAGAAAGACTCAAAACAAAGGGATGAAAAAAATTTACCAACCAAATGGAGAGCAAAAATAAATAAATAAGTAGAAAGCAGGAGTTGCAATTTTTGCTGATAAAATAGACCTTAAAGCAACAAAGATCAAAAGAAGCAAAGAAGGATATTACATAATGATAAAAGGATCAATGCAACAAGAAGAGCTAAAGATCCTAAATATATACGCACTCAATCCAGGAATACCCAGATATATAAGACTTATAAAGAGACTTAGACTCCCACACAATAATAGTGGGAGACTTCAACATCAATATTAGACAGATCAATGAGACAGAAAGTTAACAACGATATCCAGGATTTGAACTCAGATCCGGAACAAGTAAACTTAATTAACATTTATAGAACTCTCCACTTTAAATACACAAAATATACACTCTTATCAGTACCACATCACACCTATTTACAGGTTTAAATGAAATATTGGTTGGCTGCTTGTTAGTTATTTTCTTCCCTCATTTTTTATTTTATTTTTTTCATGTCTCTATTATTAAGCACAATTATAGGCATACCCATTTTTAGACTGCATTCTAGCCTGGGCAATAAAACAACACCCCTGTTCTCTCTCCCTCTTCCTCTTTCTCTTTCTTCCTCTCATTCATTCTTTTTTTTTTTTCTTTCTCTTTCTCTCTTTCTTCTTTAAAAAAAAAAAGAAAAAAGAAAGATACGCACCAAAATATTAATTGATTATTTGACAGTGGTCATTTTTTATTGTTCCTTTTCTGCTTATTTGTAATTGCTGATATAAAAAAAAAAGAAAAAAATATTGTATATACTATTTGTCTCAAATGTTATATACTTATTAAACAATTACTTATGTATTCATAAGAAAGCATAATTACTCTATTAGAGAAAAAGAAAAAAAAAAAGAAAATTCAGGCCCTCTGAGGCCACATGAAATCTGCAGGTACATCCAACTAAAAGATGTCCTGTGCTTGAACTCTCTTTTTCCCAACCCGATACCCAAGCATGAAGTTAACATTTTCTTCTGTGAAATCTGCTCAACAGCTTTCTCCTGCCTTTCAGTATCTTTACTGCCCATTAAGGTAGCATGCCACTCCCTGGGCCTGTGCTGCTTATAGAGGCTGACCCTTACCTGTTTGAGGCAGGGGATCTTCCGATCTTCCAGCCCTTTGACTTTTCTCTGGGGTAAACACCGAGAGAAACACTGAGTCCTACTTCTTTTGTTGTTGTTGCTTTGAGACAGGGTTTCCTTACCGTCATCCAGGCTGGAGTCAGTGGCGCAATCTCAGCTCACTGCAGCCTCCGCCTCCCAGGCTCAAGTGATCCTCCCACCTGAGCCTCTCAAGTAGCTGGGACCACAGGTGTGCACCACCATAGCTGGATAATTTTTGTATTTTTGGTAGAGACGAGGTTTCACCATATTGCCCATGCTGGTCTCGAACTCCTGACCTCAAGTGATCCACCCTCCTTGGCCTCCCAAAGAGCTGGGATGACAGGTGTGAACCACCACACCATGGCTGAGTAGTTTTAAATTCACTTCTAGGAGGTGCCTGTCTCTTCTGTGTTGGGAACTGGAATGTTCCCTCACAGTGGTGTCTGCTAATCCCCTGTCCTAGGCAGGTAGCTGGTCCCTACAGTATGGGAGGCCCCAACCCTACTTCCGCTCCTTAACACTCTCCTGGTTTGGAGTCTCTTGGAGCATGATTTTTTTTCCCCCTTATTTATTTATTTATTTAGAGTAGAATCTCTTAATCTTGGAGCATCATTATCTCCAGATGCTGAAATTTTATTTCACGAAATTTCCTAGCTCACTACCTTTAAGAGTGCTCTTTTCTGGCCAGGTGCGGTGGCTTATGCCTGTAATCCCAGTGCATTGGGAGGCCAAGGTGGGTGGATCACTTGAGGTCAGGAACTCAAGACCATCCTGGCCAGAGGGCAAAACCCTGTCTCTACTAAAAATACAAAAATTGGCCCGGCATGGTGGTGCCCACCTGTAGTCCTAGCTACTTGGGAGGTTGAGACAGGAACCCCGGTGGCAGAGGTTGCAGTGAGCTGAGAGAGTACCAGTGCCCTCTGGCCTGGGTGAGAGAACAAGACTCCATTTAAAAAAACAAAAAAGTTATTTTCTTAAATCTTCTTTAATTGACAATTTCTCTCTTTTTCTTTACAATTTGTTATTGTTGTTAAAGAAACCGTACCATCTGTTCCGTAGTTTACCTCAGTGTGGACTCTCCTGCTCACATTCCTGTGGTGGCATTTAACATGCTCTTCTGAACCCTGAATTTCCTGTAAAGTGGTAATAAGATCTAGAGTGGTGATTCTTAACCGGGGACAACTTTGCCATCCAAAGACCATTAGGCAAATCATATATCTGATAAGTAACTCTGGAAAACAAAGAATGATCCAAACTCAACAATAAGAAAATGGGCCAGGCATGGTGGCTCACTCCTGTAATTCCAGAAATTTGGGGGACCAAGGCAGGAGGATCACTTGAGCCCAGGAGTTTGAGGCCAGCCTGGACAACATAGCAAGACCTTGTCTCTTTTTTTTTTTTTTTTTTTTTTTTTGAGACCAAGTTTCGCTCTTGTTACCCAGGCTGGAGTGCAATGGCGCGATCTCGGCTCACCGCAACCTCCGCCTCCTGGGTTCTGGCAATTCTCCTGCCTCAGCCTCCTGAGTAGCTGAGATTACAGGCACGCGCCACCATGCCCAGCTGATTTTTTGTATTTTTAGTAGAGACGGGATTTCACCATGTTGACCAGGGTGGTCTCGATCTCTTGACCTCGTGATCCACCCGCCTCGGCCTCCCAAAGTGCTGGGATTACAGGCGTGAGCCACTGCGCCCGGCCAAGACCTCGTCTCTAAACAACAACAACAAAAATTAGCCAGTGTGATGGGAGGCACCTGTAGACCCAGAGCCTGGAAGGTCAAGGCTGCAGTAAGCCATGATTGTGCCACTGCACTCCAGCCTGGGCAACAGAGTGAGATGGAAGGAAGGAAGGAAAGAAGGGAGGGAGGGAGGAAGAAAGGAGAGGGAGGGAGGGAGGAAGGAAGGAAAGAGAAAGGGAGGGAGGAAGGAAAGGGAAGGAAGAAGGGGAAGGAAGAGGGGGGAGGAAGGAAGGAAAAGGGGGAAGGGAGGGGAGACGGGAGGATTGCTTGAGCTCAGCAGTTTGAGACCAGCCTGGGAGACATAGTGGAACCCTGTCTTTACAGCAACAACAACAAAATTAGCTAAATGTGGTAGGTCCCAGCTACACAGAAGGCTGAGTTGGGAAGATCGCTTGAGCCCAGTAGGTTGAGGCTGCAGTGAGCTGTGACACGCCACAGCACTCTCCAGCCTGAGTGACAGAGTGGGACAAGAGAGAGAGAGAGGAAGGGAGGGAAAGAAGGAGAAAAGATAACCTACAGAATAGGAGAAAATATTTGAAAAAAAAATGTGTCATATATCTGATAAGGGTCTGGTATCCAGAATATATTTAAAAATCTTTTATAAATCAACAGTGAAAAGACAAACAATTCAATTTTTAAAAACTGAGCAGAGGGCTTCAATAGATATTTCTCCAAAGAAGATATGCACATGGCTAGCAATCACATGAAAAGAGGCTTCACATTATTGGTCATTGGGTAAATACAAATTAAAATCACAATGAGATACCACCTCACATCCATGAGGCTGGCCATATATATATATATATATATTTTTTTTTTGAGACGGAGTTTCACTCATGTTACCCAGGCTGGAGTGCAATGGCGCGATCTCGGCTCACCGCAACCTCCGCCTCCTGGGTTCAGGCAATTCTTCTGCCTCAGCCTCCTGAATCGCTGGGATTACAGGCACGCGCCACCATGCCCAGCTAATTTTTTGTATTTTTAGTAGAGACGGGGTTTCACCATGTTGACCAGGATGGTCTCGATCTCTTGACCTCATGATCCACCCGCCTCCGCCTCCCAAAGTGCTGGGATTACAGGCTTGAGCCACCGCGCCTGGCCTATATATATTTTTAAACAGAAAATAAGGGCTGGCAAGTATGTGGGAAAATGGGAATGCTTGCACACTGCTGGTAGAATGTAAAATGGTGCAACCATTGTAAAACACACTTTGGTGTCTTCTTAAAAAGTTAAAAATAGAATTACCATATAATTTGGCAATTCCACTTCTAGGTATATATCCACAAAAATCAAAACAAGTATTCAACCCAAAAACTGTACACAAATGTTTACTGCAGTGCTACTCACAATAGCCAAAAGGTGAAAACGACCGAAATGTCCATCAACTGACAAAAATGTAGTATAGCCGGGCGCAGTGGCTCACGCCTGTAATCCTAGCACTTTGGGAGGCCGAGGTGGGTGGATCACCTGAGATCAGTTCAAGACCAGCCTGGCCATCATGGTGAAACCCCATCTTTAAAAAAAAAAAATAGTAGTATATTCAGGTGCAGTGGCTCACGCCTGTAATCCTAGCACTTTGGGAGGCCGAGGTGGGTGGATCACCTGAGATCAGTTCAAGACCAGCCTGGACAACATGGTGAACCCCACTCTCTACTAAAAATATAAAAATCAGCCCTGCCTAGTGGTTTGTGCCTGTAACCCCAGCTACACCAGAGGCCGAGGCATGAGAATCACTTGAACCTAAGAAGCAGAGGCTGCAGTGAGCCAAGATCCTGCCACTGCACTCCAGCCGGGGAGAAGAGCAAGACTCTGTCAAAAAAAAAAAAAAAAAAAAGAGGTAGAATATTCATACAATGGAAACTAGAATACTTTTTGGCCAAACAAAGAACTGAAGGGTGAGACGTGATGGTACATACCTGTAATCCCAGCAGTTTGGGAGGTAGAGGTGGGAGAATTGCTTGAGCTAAGGAGTTCAAGACCAGTCTGGGCAACATGGCCAAACCCCATCTCTACAAAAAATACCAAAATTAGCCAGGCATGATGGTGCACACCTGTAGTCCCAGCTACTTGGGAAGCTGAGGCAGGAAGATGGCTTGAGCGATCTCAGGCTGCAATGAGCCAAAATCACACCCTGTACTCCAGCCTGGGTAAAAGAGCAAAACCCTGCCTAAAAAAAAAAGCCAGGTGCAGTGGCTCACACCTGTAATTCCAGTACTTTGGGAGGCTGAGGAAGGTGAATCACCTGAGGTCAGCAGTTCAAGACCAGCCTGGCCAACATGGTAAAACTCTGTCTCTACTAAAAATACAAAAATTAGCCAGGTGTAATGGTGCATGCCTGTAATCCCAGCTACTAGGGAGGTTGAGGCAGGAGAATTGCTTGAACTCGGGAGACAGAGGTTGCAGTGAACCGAGATGGTGCCACTGTACTCCAGCTGGGGACAACAGAGTGAGACTCTATCTCAAAAAAGTTAAACAAACAAAAGAAGAACTGATACTGATACACATTACTACATAGTTAAACCTTGGAAACATTATCCTGCATGAAAGAAGCTATACACATAGGCCACATATATTGTATTATTCCATTTATATCTAATATCCAGAACAGGCCAATTCGTAGAGAAAGAATGTGGACTCGTGATTGCTAGGAGCTGGGAGAGAGAGAAATGGTAAGTGACTGCTAATGGGCACAGGGTTTCCTTTTGGGTAAATGAAAATATTTTGGAATTATGTAGTAGCGATGGTTGTACAGCATGTTACTAAATGCCACTGGACTGTACACTATAAAATAAGTAAAATGATAAATTTTATGTTATATATTTGTTACCACAATTTTAAAAGAATCGATCAGTATAATTATTCATATCAAAAAAAAAAACAAAAGGGAGAAGTCATATTATCATCTCAATAACAAAAAGCATTTGACTAAATCCAACATAGATTCTTAATAAAAACTCTCAGCAAACTACAGATTGAAGGGAACTGCCTCAATCTTACAGCTGCGAAAAATCTTCAGCTAATATTAAACTTAATGGTGAGGCTGGGGGTGGTGGCTCATGCCTGTAATCCCAGAATTTTAGGAGGCTGACACAGGTGGATCACGAGGTCAGGAGTTCGAGACCAGCCTGGCCAGCATAGGAAACCCCCATCTCTACTGAAAATACAAAAATTAGCCAGGCATGGTGGTGTGTACCTGTAATCCCAGCTACTTGGGAGGCTGAGGTAGGAGAATCGCTTGAACCTGGGAGGCAGAGGTTGCAGTGAGCCGAGATTACACCACTGCACTCAAGCCTGCGTGACAGAATGAGACTGCGTCTCAAATAAATAAATAAATAAATAAACAACCCAAACAAACAAACAAACAAAACCATAATGGTGGAAGACTGAACACATTCCCTCAAAGATCAGGAATAATACAAGGATGTCTGCTTTTGTTCAACATTATACTGGAGGTTCCAGCCAGTGCAATATGAAAAACAATGAAGGGAAGGAAAAAGAAAAAAGAAACAAAAGGAATCCAGATTTGAATGGAAAAAGTTAAACTATCCTCTTCTTTTCATTTTTTTTTTGTAGAAATGGCAGGCCAGTAGCAGGTTGAGGATGTCTCTCTATGTTGTCCAGGCTGGCCTCGAACTCCTGGCCGCAAGCAATCCTCCCACCTCAGTCTTCCAAAGTGCTGTCATTGCAGGCACAGTTGCCATAAATCTGTCTTTATATGCATGCTACATGATTGTCTATTTAGAAAAGTAGATTCTACAAAAAAGCTACTGGAACTAACGTTTGCTTAGCAAGGTGGCAGGATGCAAGATCTACAGAAAAAATGAATTGTATTTTTACATACTAGCAATGACCAAAAGGAAACTGAAAAAGTTGAAACTGCCATTTGCAAGAGCATCAAAAACAAATATCTAAAGATAAATATAACGAATGATACAAAAGACCTAATACTTTAAGAACTACAAAATGGCCAGACACAGTGGCTCACGCTTGTAATCCCAGCACTTCAGGAGGCCAAGGCATCCTGAAGTCAGGAGTTCGAGACCAGCCTGGCCAACATAGCAAAACCCTGTCTCTACTAAAAATACAAAAATTAGCCAGGCATGGTGGTGTGCGCCTGTAATCCCAGCTATTCAGGAGGCTGAGGCAGGAGAATCGCTTGAACCTGGGAGGCAAAGTTTGCAGTGAGCCAAGATCACACTACTGCACTCCAGCTGGGGCAACAGAGTAAGACTCCATCTCAAAAAAAGAAAGAACTACAAAATGTTGCTGACAGAAGTTAAATGAGATATAAATAAACAGAGAGATATACCTTATTCGTGGATTAGAAGAATCAATATTAAGATGTAAATCTTGAAAAGAGCCTGGGTTAAAGAAAAAAGTCCTAAAAGTCTTTAAAAAAATAAAAGAAAGAGGCTGGGCATGGTGGCTCACGCCTGTAATCCAAGCACTTTGGAGGCCAAGGCGGGCGGATCACCTGAGGTTGGGAGTTCATGACCAGCCTGACCAACATGGTGAAACCCCATTTATAAAAATAAAAATAATAATAATAATAATAAACTAAAAGAAAGAAATTGATGGGGCAGGGGGACAAAAAAAAAGAAAGAAAGAAATAGACAAGCTGATTCTAAAATTTGTTTGGAAATGTAAAGAACCTAAAACAACCAAACAACTTTAGAAAAGAGCAAAGCTGGAGAATTAACATGATCTGATTTCAAGATATTTTATATACCTACAGTAATCAAGACAGAATGGTATTGGCATCAAGACAAATAGGTAAATGGAAGAGAATAGAGTCTAGAAGTCTAACACAGATACAGACCACTGCAACAAAGTTACAAAGGCAATTCAGTGGAGAAGGGATAGTCATTATCATTATCATTATTATTTTAGGGACAAAGTCCCACTCTGTTGCCCAGGCTGGAGTGCAGTGGTGCAATCCTAGCTCACTGCAGCCTTGACCTCCTGGGCTCAAGTGATTCTCCCGCCTCAGCTTCCTGAGTAGCTGGGCGCATGCCATCATACCCAGCTGACATTATACTTACTGATGCTTAAATATTTCAGTCTTTGGCCAGTGGAAACCTCTTCAAACTTGTTCCAATGTCATTAACATTCTGATGTTTTGATGTGTCAGGTAGCAATTTGACTACTTTCTGGTACAGCAAGGTGTTCCTGGTTCATCCTCTACATGTTCTGTCCCAGATTGGAATAATTTCTTCATAGGATTTTGTGGCTGGGTGCAGTGGCTCACACCTATAATCCCAGTACTTTGGGAGGCCAAAACAGGTGGATCACGAGGTCAGGAGTTTGAAACCAGCCTGGCCAATACAGTGAAACCTCATCTCTACTAAAAATACAAAAATTAGCTGGGAGCGGTGGTGCGCACCTGTAGTCACAGTTACTCGGGAGGCTGAGGTAGGAGAATCGCTTGAACCCGAGAGGCACAGCACAGGTTGCATTGAGCGGAGATTGCACTACCGCACTCCAGCTTGGGAGACAGAGTGAGACTGCTTCTTAAAAATAATAAAATAAAATAAAGGGAGTTTTGTAATTTTTCACTGGGAAATGATATTTAGAAAACACTAGCTGGGCACCTCAGGCATATAAATATGTGTATGTATGTATATATATATATACACACACACACACACACACACACACACACATACATACATATATATATATATATATGTATATGTATATTTTTAGGCAGCGTCTTCAAGACTGGAGTGCAGTGGCGCATTCTTGGCTCACTGCAGCCTCTGCCTCCCAGGTTCAAGCAATTTTCTCCCACCTCAGCCTCCTGAGTAGCTGGGATTATAAGCACACAACACTATGCCCAGCTAATTTTTGCATTTTTAAAGTAGAGACAGGGTTTCTCTATGTTGGCTAGACTTGTCTCAAACTCCTGACCTCAGGTGATCCACCCTCCTTGGCCTCCCAAAGTGCTGGGATTGCAGGCGTGAGCCACCAAACCCAGCCTAATTATTTCTTATAAACCTCTTTAGTCAACAAAATTAGGAAATACATTTTCTGTTTAAAAGAGAAAGCACATTGTTCTCTTACTGATATTTCTAATTTAAATTTAAAGTAATGTTTGTATTTACTCTCTGATTTTAGATATATACATTTTCTCTTCACTAAAATCTCCGTTCTAATGCATAACATAATTACTCTTTTTTGCTGTCTCCATATATACACAGTAGCCCCTATAATCCTTGGTTTCACTTTCCATCGTTTCAGTTACTTGTGGCCAACCACAGCCTGAAAATATTAAATGGAAAATTCCAGAAATAATTCACAAGTTTTGAATTGAGGGGCGTGATGAACTCTTGCATCCTCTCGTTCCAACCTGCCTGGGATGTGAATCACCCCTTTGTCCACCGTCTCCACAATGTATACACCACCCAACCATTAGTCACTTTGCAGCTATTAGCAGATCAACTCTTTTGGCACTGCAGTGCTTTCGTTTAGGTCCCCCTTATTTTCCTTAATATTGGTCCCAAGGCACAAGAGTAGTGATGCTGGCAGCCAACGAGATGCCACAGATTGCTTTCTTTAAGTGTAAATGTGAATGTTCTTGATTTAATAAGAAAAAAAAATTGTATGCTGAGGTTGCTAAGATCTATGATAGAAACAAATCTACCCATGAAATTGTAAAGAAGGAAAAACAAGGCCGGGCGCAGTGGCTCACGCCTGTAATCCCAGCACTCTGGGAGGCTGAGGCGGGCGGATCACCTGAGGTCGGGAGTTCAAGACCAGCCTGATCAACATGGTGAAACCCTGTCTTAAAAAAAGAAAAAAAAGAAGGAAAAAGAAATTCGTGCCAGTTTTGCTGTCACATCCTAAACTGCAAAAATTACACTGCAGTATGTGATAAGTGCTTAGTTCAGATGGAAAGTTTGTGGGTGGGAGAGATGAACAGAAACAAGTTTCAACTGACAGCATTCAGATTTGGTACTGTTCGTGGTTTCAGGACTCACTGGGAGGGTATGTGTGTGTGTGTGTATAGCAATATCAGGCTGAGCACAGTGGCTCAAAGCCTGTAATCTCACAGACAGATCACTTGAGGTCAGGAGTTCAAGAATAGCTTGGCCAATATGGTGAAATGCTGTCTCTACTAAAAACTAGCCAGATGTGGTGGCATGTGCCTGCAGTCCTAGCTACCTGGGAGGCTGGGGTGGGAGAATTGCTTGAACCCGGGAGGTGGAGGTTGCAGTGAGCCGAGATCACACCATTGCACTCCAACCTGGGCAACAGAGCAAGACCCTGTCTCAAAAAGGAAAAACAAAACAAAACAAAAATTAAAAAAAAATAGCAATCGCAATGTTATCGACACTAGGATTATCTAAAACCATTTCAGATTCCTTTGCTGTTCTTTTTGTTCTCAGGATATAACCTATAAGGAATATATAAGCCAGGCACAGTGGCTTATGCCTTAACCCCAGCACTTTGAGAGGCTGAGGCAGGCAGATCGTCTGAGGTCAAGAGTTCAAGACCAGCCTGGCCAATATGATGAAACCCCATCCCTACAAAAATACAAAAGTTAGCTGGCATGATGGCAGGTGCCTGTTATCCCAGCTATTCAGGAGCCGAAGCAGGAGAATCACTTGAACCCGTGATGTGGAGGTTGCAGTGAGCTGAGATTGCACCATTGCACTCCAACCTGGGTGACAGCATGAGACTGTCTCAAAAAAAAAAAAAAAAAAAGGTATATATAGACATTGCTCTATGGTTTTTTGCTTTGTTTTTTGAGATGCAGTCCTGCTCTGTTGCCCAGGCTGGAGTGCAATGGTTCGATCACAGCTCACCACAATCTCCGCCACCTGGGTTCAAGTGATTCTCCTGCCTCAGCCTCCTCAGTAGCTGGGATTACAGGCATGTGCCACCATGCCTGGCTAATTTTTGTATTTTAGTAGAGACAGGGTTTTACCATGTTGGCCAGGCCGGTCTTGAACTCCCAACCTCAGGTGATCCACCCACCTTGGCCTCCCAAAGTGCTGGGATTACAGGCATGAGCCACTGCATCTGGCTTTTTTTTTCCAGACAGAATTTATTCCTGTCACCCAGGCTGGAGTGCAGTGGCTCAATCATGTCTCACTGTAGCCTTGACCTCTGGGGCTCAAGCAATCCTCCTGCCTTGGCCTCCTGAATAGTTGGGATTAACAGTGGAGGATGTCCAGGTTCTTAGAGTCTTGAACAAAGAATTGGACAAAACACACAAACAAAGCAAGAAAAGAATGAAGGTATTTATTGAAAATGAACGTACACTCCACAGTGCGAAAGTGGGCCCAAGCATAGGGCCTCAAGGGCTCCGTTACAGATTTTTTGGGAATTTAAATATCCCCTAGAGGATTCCACTGGTTACCTCCAGTACACCATATCTAAATGGAGAAGATGAGGTATAGTTGACGAAGTTATTTACAGTGTACACCCTATGGAAGGGATATTTCCTCTCATAGCTGAAGCGTGAATCGGCCTTATGTTCCCTGCCTCCAGACCCTATTTTCCTGCCTCAGGACTACAGGGATGTGCTAAAGCGCCCCGCTAATTTTTGTATTTTTCATAGAATGGGGGTTTCACCATGTTGCCCAGGCTGTTCTTGGACTCCTAAACTCAAGGAATCCACCCACCTCAGCCTCCCCAAGTGCTGGAATTACAGGCATGAGCCACCGTGCCTGGCTGAGACCCTATCTAAAATATATAAATAAATATATAAATTCCACCGACAAGGATTGTCTTTTTTTTTTTTTTTTTTTTTTTTTGAGACGGGAGTCTTTCTCTGTCACTCAGGCAGCCTCACAGCAACCTCTGCCTCCTGCCTTCAAGTGATTCTCCCGCCTCAGCCTCCTGAGTAGCTGGGATTACAGGCGCCCACCGCCACATCCAGCTAATTTTTGTTTTTTGTTTTTTTCTTTTTTTTTTGAGGCGGAGCTTCACTCTTGTTACCCAGGCTGGAGTGCAATGGCGCGATCTCGGCTCACCGCAACCTCGCGTCCTGGGTTCAGGCAATTCTCCTGCCTCAGCCTCCCGAGTAGCTGGGATTACAGGCACGCGCCACCATGCCCAGCTAATGTTTTGTATTTTTAGTAGAGACGGGGTTTCACCATGTTGACCAGGGTGGTCTCGATCTCTTGACCTTGTGATCCACCCACCTCGGCCTCCCAAAGTGCTAGGATTACAGGCTTGAGCCACCGCGCCCGGCAGTTTTTTTTTTGTTTTTTTTTTTGTTTTTTTTTTGAGACGGAGTCTTGCTCTGTTGCCAGGCTGGAGTGCAGTGGCGCAATCTCGGCTCACGGCAACCTTCCCCTCCTGGGTTCAAGCCATTCTTCCGCCTCAGCCTCCTGAGTTTCTGGGACCAAAGGCGTGTGCCACCACGCCCAGCTGATTTTTGTATTTGTAGTAGAGACGGGGTTTCACCATGTTGCCCAGGATGGTCTCGATCTCTTGATCTCGTGATCCGCTCACCTCAGTCTCCCAAAGTGCTGAGATTACAGGCATGAGCCACTGCGCCCGGCTAATTTTTCTTTTTATTAGAGATGGAGTTTCACCATTTTGGTCAGACTGGTGTCAAACTCCTGACCTCAGGCGATCCACCTGCCTCGGCCTGCCAAAGTGCTGGGATTACAGGCGTGAGTCACCATACCTGGTTGAGGATTGTCTTTTTAAAAAAAAGAGAGACTTTATTCCAATGAATAGTTTGCAAACCAGAGAGATGGAGCCCTCAGTGAAAACAAAGATGTCTTACCAGAGAACAAAGAGAGGGGTTGTCTTTTATAGAGAAAGTTCTGCCCAGGTTCTCACTATGGTCCACTCATATAAATGAGGGATGCAATCTTGTCTGGTTCCGATTGACTGATGCTTGTTGAGTTCTGATTGGTCGATACAGGTCACAGTCTATTGATTAGGTCCACATCTCAGTTTGTTTGTGTTGCTCCAAAGGAATGCCTAAGACTGCATAATTCGTAAAGAACAGAGGGTTATTAGGCTCACAGTTCTGCAGGCTGTACAAGAAGCATGGCACCAGCATCTGCCTCTGATGAAGGCCTCAGGAAGCTTCCACTCACAAGGGTTGAAGGGGAACAGGCTGGTCCCTGGAGAGAGAAGAGGCAAGAGAGAGAGGAGGAGGTGCATGCTCTTATCAACAATCAGTTCTCTTAGGAGCTAAGAGTGAGAGCTCCCTCCCTCCTACAAGAACAGCACCAAGCTATTCATGAGGGATCCACCTCCATTACCCAACCACCTCCCATAAGGCCCCGCCTCCAACATAGGGAATCAAACTTCAACCTGAGACTTGGTGGAACCAAACAAACCATATCCAAGCAATGCAGTTCAGGAGGTGAAATGGGATTTTCCAGCAGCCGTTATTTCAGGCAGGATGAAGAAGAACAGACAGCGATGACCATCCAAATGTTACATGAGTGCGTGGGTTTCTGGGAATGCAGGATACATGGGTGACCTAGAGCCAGCAAATGGCTGCTTGGCTCTATTTTGAATTCTGGCCCAGTTGGCCACTCAGGATCCATCTTGAAGGACTGGCTCTTTCAGGGTTCACATGCCCATCTCTTATTGACCAAAAAATTGGCCCACAGGACATTACTCCCCCTGCACTTCTTGATCACACAAGGGTAGGCACTACACAGGTCCATGGTGTCTCCTGCTCCAGTAGCAATAGGAAAGCTCCAGGGCAGGAGTCTGAAGCCTGTAGCGTACGTGCGAGTGACGTGCTATTGTATTGGGTCTGTGCAAGCTGGTCACCATGGGGGTGGCCAGGCAGAATCCATCCAAGTAGAACTGGCCACTACAGAAGTGGCAAGGGGTGCAACAAGTGACCAAGGGCCTTGGAGATTCGGTAAGACTGCAGAGATCTCAGGTGAAATGTAAGAGGTGTTGGATACATTTCCTGCCTTGCACTGCTCACTCCCTCCTGTTATATGCAGTCCCATACTATTGTATGGATTCGCCACTACTGTAGCAACAAAATGCCCTCATTCCTTCCCAGAGGGCCGGTGGGAGTCCAAACATTCATAACAATTCCCTTTGATGTAGTAGCCACAACACTCTCTTAAGTAAAGACTTAAGGTGAGCTAGCTGGTGAAACAAACTAAGCTTTCTGCAGCTGCAACTGGTCCCAAGGCTGTAAGTGGTAATCCTCATCTCCCTCCTTCATTACTCATTTTGCATTTCCCTCACCCGTGGCTAGTGCTTTGATTGGCCTGGACGCTTTTCCAGCCTGCGCAATCCAGACTTTTATTTCTGAAGGATCTCAACCTTTAATTACCTTGCCTTGTCAGGCTGTGGTTGTTGCAATTGCTTGTTTTCTATCACTGGGTGTGGAGGTGCCAAAAGATGTCCCAGTAAGTTCCCTGGGCTCCAGACACACTCCTGACTCTGTGGTGTGTAAGAGCAACCCTGGCCCCTCATTGTAAATAGGGGGATTACCCTGCTGTTCTGACAACTCCTCCACTCGCAGGTTTGTGGCATGAGGTGTCCAAAGTGTCCAGATGGTCATTGCAGCAAGCAGGTCAATGGAACCCACACTAGGTCTCTGGGAAACATGCCCCCCCCCCCACAACCAGGCAGAGGCTAAGATTGTAGGGACAATTTAAATGCAAATGGGTGTTTTCTGTTTTGCTTTTAAGATGAAGTCTTACTCTATTGTCCAAGCTGGAGTGCAGTGGCACGATATCTGCCCACTGCAACCTCCGCCTCCCGGGTTCAAGTGATTCTCATGTCTCAGCCTCCCAAATAGCTGAGACTACAGGCACATGCCACCAGTCCAGGCTAATTTTTGTATTTTTAGTAGAGACAGGGTTTCGCCACATTGGCCAGGCTGATCTTGAACTCCTGAACTCGTGATCCACCTGATTCGGCCTCTCAAAGTGCTGGCATAAGCCACTACACCTGGCTGCAAATGGGTTATTTAAACCATCTGTAAGTAGGTCTCTTGCTTTTCCTCCCTTTCCCATTCTGCCAGCTCAGGTGTTATTTAAACTTGTTCACAGTTCACATATCATGCAATTTTTTACAGATTTTTTTTTAAGAGGAATAAAATATTTCTGCCTTAAAATCACTTGTTCTCAGCATTTCTTAGCCCAACACCTGAAATTGAAGTGGTCCTTTTTTTATCTTCTGATTTGAGATGCTCTAATTAAATCCCATCTCTCTGTATCCCACAGGCAGTGGCTTTATCTCCCAATTTAGTTCCCTTGGCGTTATGGTGGGTACCAGCCCCAATGCCGTACGTGGGTGCCCTTAGTCCCAGCGGTGATGAGGGATTGAGAAAAAGAAATAAAGACAGAGACGCAAGAGTAGAATTTACAGCAGGGGTCTAAGAGGCCAACGCAAGTGTGGGAACTGCCTTGGCCCCGAGCTCTGGGCTCCAGACACTTTTATTAAGTGCATAATCTCACTGATCTGGCAGTGGAAGGGGACGGTGAAGGGGCAGGTAAGATAGCTGGGTGGGGGGAGCACTTGAGATCCTTCTAGGATATGCTAACCTAGTACTCTGAGTTTATCAACGATTGTTATCAGGGTGCAGCTGCATCAGAAGTATAGCGGAGGAGGAGCCACCCGGTCTGACCACACCCAGTGCATCAAGGGGCTTTTCTCTCCCGAGCACTGAGGACATAGAGCCATTAAAATCACTCCATATTCCAAGAACCTAGGCAGAGTCTGAGGCATTCCATGATCTCTGCCCTGCAAGACTTTTCTCGTCCTTGCCAGCTTCCATCTGCAAAGACCCTCCCGGATCTTGTGAGCAGAGGTCACCTCTGTTCTCAGATATTTTTGCATAAGCCCTCTTTACGAGACCCACATGCAGTCTCCATGTTGAGAAGGCATTCGTGGGACCAGAGCAGTATTGCCTGTTTTGCAACCACCCTGCGGTGTTCCCCAGTGTTGCTGCGCTCTCAGATGGTCTTTACCTTAGGCTTGTTGTTGCTGCTTGATCTCTAATTAACTGCACCAATAATATAGTTTAGTTCGATGTATAAATTTCAGTGTACTCTGAGCCAAGCAAGCTTATAATTATTTAGCTAGAATTAACATAGGTCTCCCCTTTTAGTCCAGGTATCATCAAAACGTAAAATTTACAAAATTAAAAATAATAAAGAAAAAAAAACCCACAGGTCTCCCCTAGCCATCTTGACCCACAGCGTTACTCTTGTGAGTCCACCCATGTTCCTAGGCCCTTGCTCTAAGGAGCTAGCCTGGGCCAAATATTTAGAGACCTTGTACTCCATGTGCAACCCAGTTCTAGGCACTGGGGATTCAGTGGTGGCCAAAGCCAGCTTGGTTTCTATAACCCTTATAGAATCCAGAGTGATGAGGTACAATAAACAGGTAAACAAGATAATGCTGTGTAATAAATGCTTTGAGAAAACACAACATGTTTAGGTCTTCGTGAGAATGAATTATTCTCATGCTGAGATCTGAATGTGAAAAGGGGCCAATCATGTGAGGACTCAAGGAAAGAGGGTCCTGCGGATGCAAAGTCCTTAGTGTATAAATAGGAATAATGAGGTTAAGGCTTGAGAAAAATGACTTGGCACTAATGAGGTCAGAGAAGCCATGGAGGCCAGCCATAGGGCATTTTAGGCCATAGTATAGAGCTTGGATTCTATTCGAAGGGCAATAGGAAGCCAATAGAAGGTTTTAAGCAGGAGCATGATAGAATTGTTGTATTGGACCGAGTGTAGAAAGTTATCACCAAGATAAAAGTATGCCAGATTGCAGGGTCATTTATTATGCCGGCGACCACAGAGGACTCACGTCTCTCCAACCTGTGGCCTCAAAAGGAGGGTGCCAAGACTTTTTATACCTGAAAAACCACCTTGGGAGTGGGGGTGAAGAGCGGGGATGGGGATGAAAAGGTTTCAGACATTCCAAGGGCTAGGGGATTCTGTGATTCACCTCCTGGGTGGAGACAAGGGTGGGGGTCTCCGGACATTCCAAGGGCCAGGGGACTTTTGTCATTCTGTTTGTTACTTCAGTGGTTTACAGAAGTCAACAATTTGTTTACACATTTGTAATACACATTTGTTTACACATCGTCTGGGTGGTGATAGAAGTCACAGATTTTAGCAGTTACTGATAAGAAAAGGTAAGCAGCTTTACATAGTTTTGCAGAACAAACTAGCAGTTCTATTTACAGCGGCCAAGAACAGTAGTTATTGTGAGGAGAATGGGGCAGCCACTTCAACTTATTTAAAAAACAGTTTTGCATTTTATAAAATAGTGTTGCTCAGATTCTGGCTCTAGGCCAGCACAATATCACATTCCCCCCTGTTCTTTTAACATGTATTAAATCTTTAATAGGTTTCCTCTTCTTGACACAAGGGCCCATAGTTGGATCTCAGAACCGTCAATTTGACCGAGTCTATTCTTTCCTGAATAAATTTGAGGAGCATGTTTAAAAGGCATGGTCCAAATGTTAACCCTAGGACCATTAGCACTAAGGGTCCTGCTAATCCAGTGAGCAGGAATGTTAGCCAGGGGTTTGTGGGAGGGTCTCGGGTGAGAAAATGAAAGAGTTTCTGTTTGCAGTATATCCTGTTATAGTGGAGATAGTTTCACAACCCCAATGGGGGCAAAAGAATTCATTTAAGTCTCCACAGTTCCATCTTTTTGGCGGGGTGGATCCTGGGCACAGATATAACCCCATGGTCTGGAGTTGTCGCTCTGCCCCTAAACTGCCACACCCAGCTATACCTCCACTTGTCCTGAAATTTAAGTGGGGGACCAGAAGGGCACAGAGGTCCAGGGAGAAGGTAATGGGGGTCTCCGGAGTGTACTCCAGGGTTAGGTTGACTAGGGTGGATCCCTTTCCGGTTAAGGAACTAACATATGCTCCAGTGGAGCCCTTGGTGATGACCCATCGATAGTAGGTGGGTGCCAAGGAGGGTCCCTTTCGGAGGGTGGTTGCAGGAATCAGGGAGATTAGGATGATGACCGAGAACGGCGCAATAGTCTTAGCTTTAGGGGGTCCATTGAGGATGGAACGGCTTCCCATCCTGCATCTGGGCGGTCAGTCTTGACGTGTGAGTGGTGAATCCAGGCAGTCAGTCCGTCCACCTTGATTGCCGTGGGGGTGACCAGGATTACAGTGTAGGGTCCTTTCCAGCGAGGAGTTAGGCCGGAGGTAGTGACTCTCTTCACCAGGACTTTGTCCCCTGGCTGGAAGGGGTGTACCGGCTGGTCAGTGAAATCCACTGGGGTAGGTCAAGTTCCCCTGATGAGTGAGTGCACCTGGGACTGAACAGACTGGAGTGCCTGCAAGGACTTAAGGAGTGTATGGTTATGGACTCCAGCATGTATGGCGTTCGCAAGTCTGGGGAGTAAGGGAGGGGGACTTCCAAACATAATTTCAAAAGGAGTAAAGCTTTTTATAGGGAGTACATGGGGTACGGAGGAGAACAAAAGGAAGCAGGCTGACCCAGTTTTCACCGGTCTCTAGAATGAATTTTGTTAAAGTTTTCTTTATGGTCCGGTTCATCTTTTCAACCTGCCCTAAACTCTGGGGGCGATAGGCACAGTGTAATTTCCAGGATATGCCCAGGGCCTTTGCCAGGCCCTGTGAAACCTGAGCTGTAAATGCAGGGCCATTATCTGATCCCAGTGTCAGGGGCAAGCCGAACTGAGGAACGAGGTCCTGTAACAATTTTTTCGCTACTACCAGTGCGGTTTCTGACCTAGTAGGAAAAGCCTCGACCCATCCAGAGAAAGTGTTTACAAACACAAGGACGTACTTACAGCCGCACTCTGGGGGCTTTATTTAAGTAAAATCTACCTCCCAGTGTTCCCCTGGGCTAATACCTTTAAGTCTTATCCCTGCCTGACTAGGCCTACTGCCTCCTGGATTTACCCTGGCACATACATTACAACAAGTAGTAGTTTTTCTAACAATCTTATATAAGTGTGGAATGTAGTATCTAACCCTCAGCAGCTCAGTTAATTTCGTTTGCCCTAAGTGAGTGGCCTGGTGTGTGTGCTTAACCAGAGCCCATCCTAGAGCCTCAGGGAGCACAATCCTTGTGTCCAGTAGAAACCACCATCCTGTGGAATCTTGTCGTCCCCCCTGTTCTTTAGCAAAGTTTTCTTCCTCAGGCAAATACGTTGGGGTAGGAGGCAGGGTTGGGGCCAGCAGAGTCACAAGAAGAGTCAGAGGTTTTACTGGCCCCATGGCTGCCGATCTGGCCTGTAGGTCAGCCACCCTATTTCCCCTTGCCTCTGGTGAATCTCCTTTCTGGTGTACTTTGCAGTGTATTAATGCCACTGCCTTAGGCTTCCATATAGCTTCTAGTAGAGCTCGGATTTCCTCTTTGTTCTTGATGATTTTTCCATCTGAGGTAAGCAACCCTCTTTCTTTATAAATGGCACCATGCACATGGTAGCAAAGGCATACCAGCTATCCGTGTAGATGTTAACAATTTTTCCCTCCACCCAGTCCAAGGCCTTTATTAAAGCTATAACTTCAGCCTTTTGGGCTGAGGTTCCATGAGGAAGAGCCTGGGCTCAGATAACCTGCTCTAGAGTGACCACAGCTGCCCCAGCGTACCTGACTCCGTTGACCATGAAACTGCTGCCATCTGCATACAGTACCTCCTCTGGGTTCCGCAGGGGGAGGTCGGTGAGATCTGGTCGCGCAGCGTGGAGGACATCTATTGTCTGTTGGCAGTCATATATGGGTTCCTCTGGCTTGCTGTCAGGTAGCAGTGTGGCGGGGTTTAAAACTGTGGTTTTTGAAAATTTTATGCAGGGCTGGTCCAAAAGTAAGGCCTGGTATTGGGCTATGTGGGCATTAGACATCCATTTTCCCGTAGCTCCACGGAGTAGTAGCTCCACCACGTGGGGTGCAACTCCTGCCCCAAGGTCAGTTTGTTCGCCTCCGTGACTAACAGGGCCATAGCTGCCACCGACATCAAACAAGCTGGCCACCCAGAGGCTACGGGATCAAGTCTTTTTGAAAGATGGGCAACTGGCCGGGACCAGGGTCCCAATGTCCAGGTGAGCACCCCCTTAGCGACTCCCTGTTTCTCATGCACAAACAACTGGAAAAGTTTAGAGATGTCTGGCAAGGCCAAGGCTGGGGCTGCAGTCAGGGCAGTCTTGAGCTTGTCAAAAGCCTGTTGCTCCACCTCTGTCCGTGTCAAGGGCTGATTTCCTCCAGCGCAGGCATACAGGGGCTTGGCTATCTCAGCAGATCCCAAAATCCATAGCCTGCAGTACCCTACTGCCCCAAGGAATTCTCGAACTCGGCATTTTGTGGTGGGGTTGGGTATTTGCAGCACTGCTTGGACTCGGCTGGGTGCCGGTGCCCGGTTGCCCTTCTCTATAACATAGCCCAGGTAAGTCACTTTTGGCTGGCAGAGTTGGGCCTTTTTAGCTGAGACCCGGTACCCCAAAGTCTGCAGGGTTTTTTTTCAATAATGACTGGGTGGTCTCTTTACAGGCCTCCTGGGTTTTTGTAGCCAAGAGTAAGTCATCCATGTATTGGAGTAGGGTACACTCTGGGAACTCAGCTCGGAAGGCAGCAAGGCCTTGGCTAAGTGCCTCATCAAACAGAGTGGGGGAGTTTTTGAACCCCTGAGGCAGTTTTCTCTGAGTGAGTTGCCCCGAGACTCCAGTATCAGGGTCGGTCCATTCAAAAGCAAATATAGGCTGGCTAACAGGGGCTAGTGGGATGCAAAAGAATGCATCCTTAAGATCCAAGATAGTGTAATGGTGTTCTGGGTCCAAGAGACTTAGGAGGGTGTACGGATTTGGAACTGTAGGATGAACAGTTTCTACCCGTTTATTCACCTCCCTCAAGTCCTGCACAGGCCGATAGTCCTGTGTGCCTGGTTTTAGCATGGGGAGCAAGGGGGTGTTCCAGGGAGACTTACAGGTAGTGAGGGTTCCTCCCTTCAAGAGTCTGGTGATGTGCGGAGCAATTCCTCGCCTGGCTTCCCGGCTCATAGGGTATTGCTTCACCTGGACTGCAGTTGCTGTTGCTAATAGCTGGACCATGACTGGGGTGCGGTGATTTGCCAGCCCTGGGGGACTTGTTTCAGCCCATACTCCCGGTACACTCTCTTGAAATTTTGCGGAGGAAGTCTGGTGCAGGTGGTTGATCTGCCTCCGAGGATAAAGCTTCCTGCAAGAGATACTCGTCTGACAGAGCACAGGTGATGAGGATCTGCTGAGGTGGCCCTGTGGCTAAGGGAGGAGGAATTGAGAGGCAAGCTTGACCCTTGCTGAAAGAAATATTTGCTTGCAGTCTGTGGAGCAAGTCCCGTCACAGGAGTGGATATGGACACTCAGGGAATGGGTGACAGTGCCATTTCCCAGATCAGTGAATCAATTTGTGGTCCAGGGGCTAGCTGTGGTTTTTCCTGGAGTGCTGCTATCACTGCCTTAGTAACTCTCTTATTTTGCTTGGCCTCTAAGGTGTCTTTATTGTTAAAGACTTTTTGGGCAATTTTTAACAACTGAGTTAAATTCATTCTCTGGAACTTCTCTAATTTTTGCAAATTTTTTTTTTTTTTTTTTTTTTTAATGTCTGGGGTAGACTGGGAAACAAAAGCCAGATTGATGGCCCGCTGATTCTCCAGGCCTCAGGGTAATAGGCGTCCAGTAAGCGCTCAAGGAAAGCAGCTAGCAAATCCTGTGGACCCTGAGTTACAGTTCCTACCTCGGAGAGTTTAGTGGGCTTGTGGGCCACTCCCCAACCCCTTCTATAAGGTACCGGTGAAAAGTGTTCAGAGCCTGGTGACCCCCCCCCCGCAAGGTGTTGAGGTCCCATTGGGGTCAGGTAGAGGGAAAAAAAACTTTTTCCTTGTCCTGGACCTATAATGGCTTTCAGGGCTTCCTGTCTAATTTTGCCTTTTTCCTCTGTGGTGAACAGAATTAGTAATAATTGTTGGCAGTAGTCCCAAGTGGGGCGATGCGTCTGGAATACAGATTTTAAGAGTCCTGTCAAAGCCTAGGGCTTCTCAGAGAAGGGGGGATGTTGAGTTTCATTGTAAAACCTTGGCAACATCACCACCTTAAATTCCCCGGCCTCCCAGCACTACCCCCTCCCAGGGAACTTTCCATCTGGGCAGGTACCTAGCCCTCCCCCTCTCGCCGTCTTAGCAGTTCCCCAGCACTTCCCTCCTGCACAGTCCCTCACACTGGATGCATCTCTTCCGGCTTGCAGGCCGTAGAAATCCCCTTTGCCATGCCATGGGTGCTGCCAATTTTGGGTTTAGCCCGGCAGCTTTCCCTTGCCCTTAAAGCTCGTGCCCGCGCTTGGTGTTTAGGCCCTCTTATTGATCTCTATCACCTTCCAGTTACATAAGTTACTTGACAAGAAGGGGATGTGAACAAAGAATGGGCGACCCCAATTGTCTTCTGTTGGGGGTGCCTCTTGGAAAGGGAGGACTGCCAGTGGGTGCGGGGACCCCACTACGGGTGTGCAGGGGGGACAAGGTTTGGTTAATAGTACTGTCGAGGGGGGTGCTGAGGCGCTGGTTTAGAGGGCCTTGAGTAGGGTGGAAGTAATTCCTGATCCTCCGCTGGGGTGGGGAGAATGGCTGGCCCAGAAGGGACTTTCTTTTGGGCCAGCTAATGTGACCTGAAGTCTAGCCTGTTTTATGCAGCGCTTTACCCATGGGGGAGGCCATTGGACTAAACCCAACCATTGGTCGATGTATGGAAACTGCTCAGGGTATCCTGGAGTTTCTGCAACCATTTTCCATACAGCCTGGGTAATTTTGGGGTCATAGGTCCCAGTATCTAGCCACCTAATTCCGAAAGACAGCTATTCAAGTTCACACAAAGAGCGGAGTTTTCCAGGGGTTAATTTCACCCCATATTGGCCTGAGAACCCAACCTTGAAGTTGGCCGTCATGCATTGAAGGGAGCTAGACAACCCCATTTGCGTTTTTTTTTTTTTTTTAATGCCAAATTTTCCTCAAGAGAATTCACTAATTTAAAACTGATTTCCCTAATTTAAAATTAGCTTTACTGAGGATTTGAACCAACAACCTTGCAGTTGTAGGCCCCACACCTTAAGGACTGTGCTAACAAGTCACTTTTGTTATGGAAAGTTAGATAGCTTTTCTTAAAGCCAGATTCTGGATGCAAATGCTGCACCCTGAGGCGGTGTGGCCTGCCTCAAAGCTGGGCGGGGCTGACTGCCAGCAGAGAAAGGAAAAAAACGCTCTTAGTGTTAGTTTAAAACTGAACTTGCTGGCGGCAAGTTTTCCACACCTGCAGCTTCTGGTCCCCTTCTCTCTCTCTCTCCTCTGTCTACTTTCTACTTTCTCTCTTTCTCTTCTGTCTCCTTTCCTCCCTTCCCTAATTTCTCTTTTTGTAGTAAAGCCAATTTTGGAAAGCCTTAAATTTAAAATTTGGCCCTCTTTAAAGCAGGTTTTAGCAGGGCCTCTGCAGCCAGCAGCCAGGTCCTGTAAGGACCAGACAACTGGATTTTAGGGTTTATTCCTAGCCCTAGTCAGAGGAACAGGGGTAGGGGCCAAGGTAAGGCAGCGGTCTTTTTCCCCCGCAAACCACAACTGGCGAGAATAAGCACTATGGAGGTTTAGCGCTGCCCAGGCATAATCCTCCCCCTTATACATTTTTAATGGCCAGTTGCTTCGGAAAGGTCGGGAGGTGACAAACAGGTGGACTAAGAGGTCTACCGGATGTGTGTTTTGGACCCACCACACCCGGTAGAGTGTGCAGAAGTGCTGCCAGTCAGTTTTTACTGGGGCGGTGACATCCTACCTCCCAACATTCAGGATAGTGCCAATATGCCTTTCTGTGATGCACCGTTGGGCACTGCCTATAACATTGGACACTTTCCTGGCAGAATAGGCAGTTACCTATTTTCCATCCCAGCCTGAGAAAGAGCACCCGTAAACTCTGATCTAGGGTTTTGTTCCATACAAGCTCCAAAGAAACTACCTCCAAGGTGTCGAGGGCACAACTGCCTTCCCGACATGGAATCTGACCCAGCAGGGGCAAAAGTACTCTTTTCCCAGTGGAGGTGGCTGGGAGAATTTACAGGCCACAATGACCAAAACAAGGAAGAGAATAAAGACAACTAGAGTTAAGACTATCTGCCACATGGCAAAGGAAGAAAGAGTGAGGCCTCAGTGATAGAAGAAGAAGAAGATGAGGAAGAAAGAGAAAAGAGTAATTTTTGCTGGGGTGTAATCAATAAAATTTCCCTGCATCCAGTGGTTCGTCAACCACTGTAAGATATCTCCCACCTCAAGGGAAGATGGCCTGAACCAGTGTATGTCTGCTAGCAGGAGTCTAATAAAACTGACAAATTTACAGACGAGACAGGACCACATACAAGAGTGACAGACAAAGGGTGGGTGCCCCCCAGATGGGAGACCAGTCAGATGCCTGCCCGGCCACTTTCTCGGAAGAATTTTCAGGGGCGTCTTGGCTAAGGTGTACCCGTATAATCCCCGGGCCTGGTCACCTTAGGATGGAAGTCCAAGCAGGACAGCTCTGAGGTGAATCACCGTTATGCCCTACGACGCCCCAGTGGAACCGCGGGTGAAGGCCCACACAAGCCCCGTAGCCATTCAGCCGTGGGACTACATATATACACGCTCACTCTCTCACTCACACAGAGGTTACGGAAAACAACCAAACGCTGCCACCCACTATGCCAGTTACCAGGGGTGAACGCTGGTACCCTCTGCACCAGCTACCAGAGGCGAATGCTGGTACCCTCTGCACCAGCTATCAGAGGGCTGCCACCCACTATGACAGCCACCAGAAGCGAATGCTGGTACCCACTGCACCAGCTACCAGAAGCCTCAAGCGACGTCTCGGTGATGCTTGCCAGGTCAGAGTTGCAATGACTCGTCAGTCCTCCGACTCAGGCCCTTCCTTTGAACTAGTTCCCAGACCAGACTTACCTCCGGAGGCTTTTTCTTTTAGGACCCTGAGGAATTTCTGGTGAATGTCGGCCGAGAGGTCGCTTATCCTCCACGGTGGCTCTCCGGGGCCCTGGGAAAGAACAGGGGGCGCCTCCCCAGAGGACCCCATGGTGGGAGCGGCCGCCCGGGCGAGACTCTGAGATGGCTTTTGTCTGGTGATAACAAAAAGAGAATATCTCGCTGGGGCCTCCAAATGTTGTATTGGACCGAGCGTAGAAAGTTATCACCAAGACAAAAGTATGCCAGATTGCAGGGTCATTTATTATGCCGGCGACCACAGAGGACTCACGTCTCTCCAACCTGTGGCCTCAAAAGGAGGGTGCCAAGACTTTTTATACCTGAAAAACCACCTTGGGAGTGGGGGTGAAGAGCGGGGATGGGGATGAAAAGGTTTCAGACATTCCAAGGGCTAGGGGATTCTGTGATTCACCTCCTGGGTGGAGACAAGGGCGGGGGTCTCCGGACATTCCAAGGGCCAGGGGACTTTTGTCATTCTGTTTGTTACTTCAGTGGTTTACAGAAGTCAAGATATATATTTGTTTACACATCGTCTGGGTGGTGATAGAAGTCACAGATTTTAGCAGTTACTGATAAGAAAAGGTAAGCAGCTTTACATAGTTTTGCAGAACAAACTAGCAGTTCTATTTACAGCGGCCAGAATGGGGCAGCCATTTCAACTTATTTAAAAAAGTTTTGCATTTTATAAAATAGTGTTGCTCAGGTTCTGGCTCTAGGCCAGCACAATATCACAGAATCTGATTTACTTATTATTTTTTATAGACACAGAGGTCTTGCCGTGTTGCCCAGGCTGGTCTCCTGGTCTTAAGCAATCCTCTTGCCCTGGGTGGAATTTTTAATCCACTTTGAATTAAAATATAAACAGGGTGTGGCACTGCAGGCCTATTAGCCCCGGTTACTCCAAAGGCTGAGGCACGAAGATTGCTTGAGCTCTGGAGTATGAGACCAGCCTGGGAAACACGGCAAAACCCCATCTCTACAAAAAGTACAAGAATTAGCCCACTGTGAGCAATCCCATTACTCGGTTTATACCCAAAGGAATATAAATCATTCTACTATAAAGACACATGCACATGTACTTCATTGCAGTACTATTTATAATAGCAAAGATGTGGAACCAACCCAAATGCCCTTCAATGACTGAGTGGACAAAGAAAATGTGGCACATATACGCCATGATACTATACAGCCATAAAAAAAAGAATGAGATCATGTCCTTTGCAGGGACATCGATGAAGCTGGAAGCCATCATCCTCATCAAACTCACCCAGGAAGAGAAAACCAAACACTGAATGTTCTCATTCATAAGTGGGAGTTGAACAATGAGAACACATGGACACAGGGAGGGGAACAACACATACCAGGGCTGGTCCAGAGGTGGGGGGAAAGGGGAGGGAGAGCATTAGGACAAATACCGAATGCATTCGGGGCTTAAACCTAGATGACAGGTTGATAGGTGCAGCAAACCACCATGACACATGTATACCTATGTAACAAACTGGCACATTCTGCACATGTATCCCAGAACATAAACTAAACTAGAATAAATAATAAAAGAATTAAGCCAGGCATGATGGCGTATGCCTGTAATCCCAGCACTTTGGGAGGCAGAGGTGGGTGGAGCATCTGAAGTCCGCAGTTTGAGACCAGCCTGGCTAGCATGGTGAAAACCCGTCTCTACTAAAAATATAGAAGTTAGCCGGGTGTGGAGGCAGACACCTGTATTCCCAGCTATTTGGGAGGCTGAGGCAGGAGAATCACTTGAACTTGGGAGGCAGAGGTTGCAGTGAGCCAAGATCACCACATTGCACTCCAGCTGGGCAACAAGAGCCAAACTCCGTCTCAAAAAAAAAAAAAAAAAAAAAATTAGCCTAGTGTGGTGGTGTGTGCCTGTAGTCTCAGCTACTTGAGAGGCTGAAGTGGGAGGATCACTTGCACCCTGGATGTGAAGGTTGCAGTGAGCCATGATCATGCCACTATACTCCAGCCTGGGAAACAGAGAGAGGCCCCCCAAAAAAAGAAAGAAAAAAAGGAAGAAAGGAAGGAAAAACTAGTGCTCTGAGCATTTAACAGCACTTGAGATCCTTCTAAGACATGCTAAACTAGTACTCTGAGTTTATCATCACTGATTATTATCAGAGAGGGAAGGAAGGAAGGAGGAAAAGAAGGAAGGAAGGGAAGAGAAGGGAAGGGGAAGGAAGGGAGGGGAGGGAGGGAGGAAGGAAGGAAGAAAGGAAGAAAGGAAGGGGAAAGGCCGGGCGCGGTGGCTCACACCTATAATCCCAACACTTTGGGAGGCTGAGACGGGTGGATCACGAGGTCAAGAGATCGAGACCATGCTGGTCAACATGGTGAAACCCTGTCTCTACTAAAAATACAAAAATTAGCTGGGCATGGTGGCGCACACCTGTAGTCCCAGCTACTCGGGAGGCTGAGGCAGGAGAATTGCTTGAACCCAGGAGACAGAGGTTGCGGTGAGCTGAGATCACGCCATTGCACTCCAGCCTGGGTAACAAGAGAGAAACTCCGTCTCAGAAAAAAAAAAAAAAAAAAAAGGAAGGGGAAAAAGAAGAAGCAGAAAAAAAGAAGGCCAGGCACAGTGTCTGACGCCTGTAATCCCAGCACTTTGGGTGGCCGAGGCAGGTGGATTACCTGAGGTCAGGGGCTTAAGACCAGCCTGGCTAACCTGGAGAAACCCATCTTTACTAAAAATACAAAAATTAGCTGGGCTTGGTGGCACATGCCTGTAATCCCAGCTACTTTGGAGGCTGAGGCAGGAGAATGCCTTGAACCTGGGAGGCGTGAGCCACTGTGACCGGCCTATGACTTTTATTTTTTTATTTTATTATTTATTTATTTTTGAGACGGAGTCTCGCTCTGTCGCCCAGGCTGGAGCGCAGTGGCCTATCTGCGCTCACTGCAACCTCCGCCTCCCAGATTCAAGGGATTCTCCTGCCTCAGCCTCCCAAGTAGCTGGGATTACAGGCATGCGCCACCACCCCCAGCTAATTTTTGTTTTTAGTAGAGACGGGGTTTTGCCATTTTGGCCAGGCTGGTTTTGAACTACTGAGCTCAGGTAATCCGCCCGCCTTGGCCACCCAAAGTGCTGGGATTACAAGGGTGAGCCACCGTGCCCGGCTGACACCATTTTTAAATGGAGATATTTCACGTGCAGATCCAAATTTGCAGGGTTTTTTTTTTTTTGTTTGTACAAACCATGTCTTTTTTTCAAATTTAGCACTTTTTTTTGTTTGTATTTTTAGGGTGTACAATGTGATGTTTTTTCCAGGACGTTGTGGTTTGTGCAGACCTGGTAAGACCTGATAACGGCCTGAAAGAAGTAGCCGAAATGTCATGTACTCGTCGCAGAACCAGCTTTCAAAGCCTTTTCTGTCTCACCGGATCAACCCTGCAAGGGTATGAGGGTGGGATTCCACAGATGGGGACTACACCGGACAGCAGTGCGCAGGTGGCCGAGAGCCTTGCTGGGAATCACACAGGTCCTCAGTGAAAAAGTGTGTACCAGGCCCAGGCCTCTCTGGAAGGTGGGCAGGGGAGGCGGACGGCGGGAGAATTGGAAATGAAAACGGGAAATCTAAAGAGAGATGGCGGACTAAAAATACAAAAAAAAAAAAAAAAAAAAAAAGGAAAAAAATAAGAAAAAGAGAAATGGCGGACTAGAAGGGGCAAGAGACGTGCAGAAGAAGATAGAGATTGAGGGGTGGTGATAGGCAGTGTAAACGCTTCAGGGAAAGGCAGGGGGCTGCCTCGAGAAGGAGCAGCGGCAGCACGTCAGGGGCTCTTGGTGAATCTCATTCAACCAATGGCAAAATGGAGCCCAAGTGGTTTGCACCAGGATGTCCAGCACTTGGCAAGGTGGCAACTGGAACCTGGGTCTCCTGATCCCTGTCCAGGGATCTTTCTTCTCCTGTCACAGGGACAAGGGGCCAGTGCAGCGATAGTGCGAAGGGACAAGGTTCGAGGCACGGAAAAGCAGACGGCGGGCTGGGGCTCCAGCGCCCTAGCCACGGGCGTGGATGGAAAGCCCTGCCGAAGGCTGGAGGCGCCATGAATTGTCGAGGATTCGGGGAGCCGAGTCCAGACCTTCCTAGCAAGAGACCCCCGAAGCGGCAATGGAAAGGTGGCCGAAGCCTGCCCACAGCTTCCGCTTCGGAAATGCAGCGCCTGTATGCAGAGCCTTTCGGAACCTCCCGAGAGATGGTCAGGGCCTTTTGGAAACTTTAGGGCAGGGGCTAACGATCAAACGGCTGATTCAGGACGGCCATATCTCCAGAGGAACCTCCAAGAGTATTTGAGGTTGCCGGAAAATGATTAGAGAGCAGCCAAAATCAGCCAAATGTCATTCGGGACGTTCTGGAGCTTCTCGAGGCACATTCGGGCCCTCTCGGCTCTGGGAGACTGCGCTGGAATCTCAGGTCTGGAGCAGATCCTTTCGTCGCTTAAATGGTAAAGGCTACTTGTACCGACAATCCCTCGGCAGTTTCCGTAAGTGTTCGGGATAGGCCCGAGCGTGGCGCCCTCTGGCGGCGGCCTGGGGTGGAGGCGGGGGGGGTGGTTAGTGGGCCAGCTCGCGCCGACGCAGTTGCGCGCCGGCAGCCTTTCAGACCGGATGTAGTTGTGGCTGAGGTCAGTTCCGGCGGGTGACGGTGCCGACGGGTCAGGAGCGTAGAGGCGGCGGCAAAATGGCGGCGCCTGAGGAGCGGGATCTAACCCAGGAGCAGACAGAGAAGCTGCTGCAGTTTCAGGTAGCAGCGAGTACTCGGTGCAGCAAATGCCTCCGCGGGATGGGGAGTGGGCCCCTAGAGGAGTTCAGAACCCTCCTCAGATTGGGCTCAGATCCTTCTCAGACCAGCAGGCCGGCCCCCTCCCCCCAGACTCCCAACTGCCCTGATTCCCCTGGCCCCCGAGCCTCTGTTGGTCCCCAGCCTTCCAGCCATCGCTGCGGCCAGACCCGCCTCGTCTGTGCCCGTGTGCCCTCAGCGTGTCAGCTTCCCTGGTTTCCCTTAGCGGCGCCAGCTCTCAACCATCCTTCCCAGCCCTGTTACCGGTCGGACCCTCTCCGCCCAACAAGTCTGTATCTGCCGGAGATGCTTAATCCCCACCGCGGAGTTGGCGTCAGTTCGGGTCTCTGGAAAACCTTCTGCCAGCAGCATCCCATGCCATTTCCACAAATGTTTACTGGGGCCGCTTGGATACCAGGTTTCGTGTTGGGGGTTCCGGTCGGGGAGGGGGCACCTACACACAGAACTGGCCCCCGCCCTAAAGTTGTGGGAGGACACCGAGTGAGGAAACAATGCAACATGATATGTGTCGTCAGTGGCTTCTGACGGGATTTATTACTTTGGGCTTGTTCCTGGACTCCTGTGCTTGACTATGCTTGAAGAGGGTGGTAACTTGCAGGAATGTTATGTTAATACAGGTTAAGAACATTTGCCACTAATCACTTAACCCTGAGCTGGAGGATGGTTGGAGGAGACCAATAGGGTGGGTAGCCTTGGCACTTTGTTACCAGTTTCCTTATCTCTGAAAGGACTGTCTTAAAAATATCAACTCCCTGAGGGTGTTCTGGAGATCAAATGAACATATGGGTGTCAGAAGGGCTTTGTAGACTGTAGAATGCCCCGTAATAGTGTTTCTGCTATTAATTTGACTTAGGACAGACCTAAAGTTAGTGATATACTTATTCCCTTATATAAAATCTGTAGGGCCGGGCGCGGTGGCTCAAGCCTGTAATCCAGCACTTTGGGAGGCCGAGGCGGGTGGATCACGAGGTCAAGAGATCGAGACCATCCTGGTCAACATGGTGAAACCCCGTCTCTACTAAAAATACAAAAAATTAGCTGGGCATGGTGGTGCGTGCCTGTAATCCCAGCTACTCGGGAGGCTGAGGCAGGAGAATTGCCTGAACCCAGGAGGCGGAGGTTGCGGTGAGCCGAGATCGCGCCATTGCACTCCAGCCTGGGTAACATGAGTGAAACTCTGTCTCAAAAAAAAAAAAAAAAAAAAAAAAAGAATGAATAAACAGCAGAACAACCATCTTACACTTCCAAGTAGACCACCAATTTCAGAGTTTTGTTTAACTTTGCCTGACCATTTTACCCCTTATATCTCTTCAGGGGTAAGCGAACATATTGTTTAACTGCACTGAAGTAATGTGAGTTATAAATTATGGATATTCAGTCTCATACTGGAAGAACATGAATATGAATTGTATTATGGCATTTCTGGAGTAAAGTGCATAGGAACCTCCATTTTGTCTTCTGTGGGCATCTATGTTAGAAGAGAGGTGGGTAGCAGGTTCCAGTTGTATTAAGATTGCCTTATTAAATTGGATTTATTGAGGGAAATGCACCTTTTTTAGATGGAGTTTTCACCCTGTTGCCAGGCTGGAGTGCAGTGGCGCGATCTTGGCTCACACCAACCTTTGACTCCCTGATTCAAGCTATTCTCCTGCCTCAGCCTCCAGAGTAGCTGGGATTACAGGCACCTGCCACCACACGCAGCTAATTTTTTATTTTTAGTAGAGACAGGGTTTCACCCTGTTGGCTAGGCTGGTCTCGATCTCCTGACCTCGTGATCCGCCTGCCTCGGTCTCCCAAAGGGGAAATGCATCTTAACATTTTTGCATTCTATAAGCAATTGCTGGATCAGATTCATTATCTAGATTGCCATTAAACAAACATTTGTTGAAACTCAGTAGATGCTAAGCATTATACCAAGCAGCAGTTGATGTACATTAACTTTTTTTTTTTTTTTTTTTTTTTTTTTTTGAGACGGAGTTTCGCTCTTGTTACCCAGGCTGGAGTGCAATGGCGCGATCTCGGCTCACCGCAACCTCCGCCTCCTGGGTTCAGGCAATTCTCCTGCCTCAGCCTCCTGAGCAGCTGGGACTACAGGCACGCGCCACCATGCCCAGCTAATTTTTTGTATTTTTAGTAGAGACGGGGTTTCACCATGTTGACCAGGATGGTCTCGATCTCTTGACCTCGTGATCCACCCGCCTCGGCCTCCCAAAGTGCTGGGATTACAGGCTTGAGCCACCGCGCCCGGCTTACTTTTTTTTTAAAAAAAGTTTTTTTAAATAGAGACGGGGCTCTTGCTATGTTGGCCAGGCTGGTCTTGAACTCCTGCCTCAGCCTCTCACAGTATTGAGATTACAGGTGTGAGCCACCGCACCTGGCCCCTTAACTCTTTAGCTCAGCTAATTTTTTTGTATTTTTAGTAGAGATGGTGTTTCACTAGGTTAGTCAAGATGGTCTCAATCTCCTGACCTCGTGATCCTCACGCAGAGGCCTCCCAAAGTTCTGGGATTACAGGTGTGAGCCACCATGCTTGGCCTAAACCTTTTAATATAACACTGTAAAGGGTTAATCTTGTTCATTTTAATAATGAAGAAACAGGTTCTGAGAAGTCAAATAACTTGCACAAGCAGTAAGTGGTAGAGATTTGGAAATTCATATCCACAACCATCTTATGTATAACTTAATGGAGAAGTAAAGTACACACATGAATAATGAATGTATATACTTATTTATTTATTTGAGACAACATATCTCTTTTGCTCAGGCTGAAGTGCAGTGGTGTGATCATAGTTCATTGCAACCTCAAACTCCTGGGCTCAAGTGATCCTCCAGCCTTAGCCTCCTAAGTGGCTAGGACTAGAAGTGCCTGGCTAAGTTTTGTTTGTTTCTTTGTCTTTGAGACTGAGTCTTGCTCCATCTCCCAGTTTGGAGTGCAGTGGCACGATCTCCGCTCACTGCAACCTCTGCCTCCCGAGTTCAAGCAATTCTCCTGCCTCAGCCTCCCGAGTACCTGGGATTATAGGCACCTGCTACCACGCCTGGCTAATTTTTGCATTTTTAGTAGAGACGAGGTTTCCCCATGTTCCAGGCTGGTTTTGAACTCCTGACCTCGGGTGATCCACCTGCCTCGGCCTCCCAAAGTGCTGGGATATTACAGGCATGGGCCGTGGCACCCAGCCCTGGGTAATTTTTTTTTTTTTTTTTTTTTTTTTTTTTTTTAATTTTTGAGACAGGGGCTAGCTCTGTTGCCTAGGCTAGAGAGCAGTGGCATGATCACAGCTGACTGCAGTCTTAATCTCCCAGGCTCAAGCTGAGCCTTCCACCTCAGCCTCTTGAGTAGCTGGGACTACAGGCTTGTGCTATCATGCCTGGCAAATTAATTAATTTTTTTTTTTTTTGGTAGAAATAAAGTCTCCCTGTGTTGCCCAGGCTGGTCTTGAACTATGTTCAAGCAATTCTCCTGCCACAGCCTCCCAAAGTGCTGGCATGAACAACTATGCCTGGCCATAATGTTGTATTTAAAAGAGTGCTGTGGGAGCTTAAGGAAGACCAAGAGTATTTGTGAGGGGAGAAGGATGGTTTAGCAGTTTACATTTATTACGTATTTACTATGCCTTAGGTGTAGTGTTAATATATAACTATTATGCTTAATCCTTACAGCAGTTTATGTAAAGCACCATAGGTGGTATTTGTAAGGAAACATATCTGTTAATGTATTTGCTTGAGGTGATTAAGCTGTTAGGTCATGGAATTCCAGTGGGTCTAGATCTGGACTTGAAGGCTGAGCTCTTACCAATATACCTTGCTACTTTGAAAGAGGAATAAAATTTCAACAGGTGTTGGGCAGAAGAATATTCAAAGCTGAAGAAATAGTTTACACACAGTGGGGAGATGGGAAAGTGAAGTGTCTGTGGTAATGAACTGAAGAGAATTGGAAGTGGAAAATAAGACTAGAAAGGTAAATTAGAGCCAGATATTGGAGGCCTTTCAAAGCTGTTCACAATGGTTTAAACTTTAACCTGTAGATGAAGGGAGCCATCAAAGGATTTTTCAACTAGGGAGTGACACTAGGTTTCAGGTTTGCTTCACTAACAGTATGGAACTTGTCTTTCTTTGGAATCTCCACAGGGGTCAGGACAGAACAGGATGGCACTCCTAGGAGATGGTGCTCTCTCTTTTTTTTTTTAAGAGACAGGGTCTCGCTATGTTGCTCAGGCTGGAGTGCAGTGGCTATTCACAGGTGCGATCCCACTACTGATAAGCACGGGAGTTTTGACCTGCTCCATTTCCGACCTGGGCCGGTTCACCCCTCCTTAGGCAACCTGGTGGTCCCCGCTCCCAGGAGGTCACCATATTGATGCTGAACTTAGTGCGGACACACGATTGGCATAGCGCACTACAGCCCAGAACTCCTGGGCTCAAGCGATCCTCCCACCTCAGCCTCCCGAGTAGCTGGGACTACAGGCACGCGCCCGGCGAGATGGTTCTGGATATGCTTCCTTACTTGGTATATTGAAATTAGTGAAAGTAAAATATTTTCGAAATCTCAGGTTTCCTGTGTTTCACTTTTTATGTGATGTAATTTGGTTAGAACTTCCCAAGGCATTTTATTTAATACCATGTTTCTCAGCCCATTTGATTTCTTCTAAGATTTTTTATAGTTCTCCACTTCTGTTTATTTTGGAACCAGTTGAATATGAATAACTATTGCAGGCAATTGTTTTAAGCTATTTCAAATGGGAAAGAATAAGAACATAGGTTTCAAGGGGAGCTAATGCAGGTATGTAGAAGGTTACTTTTATTGGGGTTCATTTTCCCAGATTTCCAAATATAGCAGACTCTCATAGTGCCTTGGTTTATTGCCCCTGGGTTGCTGTTTGAACAACTGGAGAAGGATGACATGGACAGAGAAGGGGGAACTAAAGGAGTTATGCAGGCCAGCAGAGGAAGAAATGATCTCTTTTCTGCTTGTAATGGAGGAAGAAATTTATGACCCTCATCCTTTTAAATTATAACCTGTACTCTGGGCTATAGAATCAAATTTATAACTCATTTTGAAAATCTTTCTTTTAGCTTCTTCACCTGTTACCTAAAGGGGAAAAAAAATGTGGTGCTTTCTGTTCATGCATTTTAAACAGAACATACAGTGGTCCATTTGAGGGGTTTTTTTTTTTTGCCAGAGAATGTGGCACTGCTGAGAAAATGAGGTTTGAAAATCCAGACATACACGACTTAACTTTTCAACAGCTTCTGGTGAGTTCTGCGATCTTGAACTGGTTCTCGCTTCTTTGAACCTCTTTCATTTGCTATATAATGGAGATAGTGGCCCGGCGTGGTGGCTCGTGCCTGTAATCCCAGCACTTTTGGAGGCCGAGGCAGGTGGATCACAAACTCAGGAGTTCAAGACCAGCCTGGCCAACATGATGAAATCCCGTCTCTACTAAAAATACAAAAAAATTAGCCAAGCGTGGTGACAGGCACCTGAAATCCCAGCTACTCAGGAGGCTGCGACTGAGGCAGGAGAATCATTTGAACCCGGAAAGTGGAGGTTGCAGCGAGCCAAGACCATACCACTGCACTCCAGCCTGGGCAACAGAGCGAGACTCTATCACAAAAAAAAAAGAACAAAATAGCGAAAATGTATAATCAATAGAGCGGAGTGTA
>NW_022437189.1:243153-247585 GCF_009761245.1 Sapajus apella
CCTTGGCCTCCCAAAGTGCTGGGTGTGGTGGCTCATGCCTGTAATCCCAGCACTTTGGGAGGCCAAGGCAGGCAGATCACTTGAGGCCAGGAGTCTAACCAGCCTGACCAACATGGCAAATCCCCTTCTCTACTAATAATATAAAAATTAGCCAGGCCTAGTGGCACAGACCTGTAATTCCAGCTACTTGGGAGGCTGAGGCAGGAGAGTCACTTGAACCCTGGAGGTGGAAGTTGCAGTGAGTCGAGATTGCGCCACTGCACTCCAGCCTAGGCGACAGAGTGAGACTCTGTCTCAAAAATAAATAAAATACAAAGAAAGTTAGCCAGGTTTGGTGGCACAGGCCTGTAATCCCATCTATTCAGGAGCCTGAGGCACGGGAATCATTTGAACCTAGGAGGCAGAGGTTCCAGTGAGCCAAGATCACACCACTGTGCCCTAATCTGGACAACAGAGCCAGACTGTCTCAAAAAAAAAAAAAAACTAAAGGGGAAAAAAAAAATCTAATAATACTTGCTTGTGGCAAGTTAGCAACATACAATTGTATTTTTAAAAGTAATGAAATCTTACTTTAGTCCCCCATTCTAATTCAAGGTTTGTTATCTTTGTGTATTTTTGTCTTTTTCTGCATATATAGATCTACAAACGCTTAATGTGGAAGCTCTCTTAACCTTAACCTTCACTTAACTGATTAATTGGAACAGATATCCTCCTTTCCCTAAACTCTATTCTGTAATATGCTCAAGCGTTTCTGTTCTCACCGGTTGAGTTGTATTCCTGAAAAGAGGTAGTTATGTTTGCTCCCAAACTAGTGTGTGCTGGTTATGTTTGTCATGTACATTTAATTAAATACTGCATAAACCAATAAAATACCAGTGCAAAAAGAGTTTTTATTCATGTGAAAACTAAATTAAAAGCTTTAGATGGGCTCTATCCAGGCAAATTGCTGAAAAAAATTGTTGTTCATTTAGGTGTGGGCAAGTTAACTGTAAATGAGTTTGGGAAAAATCATTGAGATACAAGATTATGCACTTACTGTTTGGCAAGTGTTAAAGGTTGCACTCCACTTAAATAAATCAAATCAGTGTGGGTTTTGCTAAAAAATCCCAGCCTGGGCAACGTGGTGAAATCTCATCTCTGCTAAAGCTACAACAAAAAAATTAGCTGGATGTGGTGGCGCATGCCTGTGGGCCTGTGATCCCAGCTCCTTGGGAGGCTGGGGTGGGAGGATTACCTTAGCCCAGCAGGTAGAGGCTGCAGTGGTCTGTGATTGCACCAGTGCACTCCAGCCTGGGTGACAGAGTGAGACACTGCCGCCAAAAAAAGTAAAAAATAGCTGATGCAGTGACGCACACCTGTAATCCCAGCACTTCGAGAGGCCGAGGTGGGCGGATCACCCGAGGCCAGGAGTTTGAGACCAGCCTGGCCAACATGATGAAACCTCATCTCTACTAAAAATACAAAAAGTAGCTGGGCATGGTGGTGTGCATCTGTAATCCCAGCTACTCAGGAGGTTAATCCCAGCTACTCAGGAGGTTGAGGCAAGAGAATCGCTTGAACCCAGAAGGCGGAGGTTACAGTGAGCCGAGGTCACACTGAACTTCAGCCTAGGTGACAGAGCAAGACTCCCTCTCAAAAAACTAAAAATAAAAGATAAAAAAGATCCAAGGAGTAACAGTGGATCTATTCCCTAAAGAAAAGGATAGGATTTTTATCAAAAGATTGCTGTGTAAATGTGAATATTTGATGTTAAAATGAAATGTTTACATAAGGTATAGAAGTTTACATGTGATGGAATCTGGCTATATTGCCAGACTGGAGTGCAGTGGCATGATCTTGACTCACTACAACCTCCGCCTCCTGGGTTCAAGCAATTCTCCTGCCTCAGCCTCCTGAGTAGCTGGAACTGCAGGCATGTGCCACCACGCCCAGCTAATTTTTGTGTTTTTAGTAGAGATAGTGTTTCACCGTGTTAGCCAGGATGGTCTCGATCTCCTGAGCTCGTGATCCACCTGCCTCGGCCTTCCAAAGTGGTAGAGTTCTAGGTGTGAGCCACTGCATCTGGCCTATATAGAATATTTTTATAACTCACTTTCACTTCAGTTAATTGATCAGTTATGGTTCATTCTCATTGGGTAAGAGAACTTCTGTCTTTGTCTTATAGACTCTGCATAGCATAGTAAGTAGTAATGAAGACCAACTGGATTTTTTTTTTTTTTTTTTTTTTTAAGACAGAGTTTCACTCTTGTTGCTCAGGCTGAAGTGCAATGGCATGATCTTGGCTTACTGGAACCTCCACTTCCTCCTGGGTTCAAGCAATTCTTCTGCCTCAGTCTCTCAAGTAGCTGGGATTACAGGTGTGTACCACCATGCTCAGCTAATTTTTGTATTTTTAGTAGAAATGGGGTTTCACTATGTTGGCCAGGCTTTTCCTGAATTCCTGACCTCAGGTGATCTGCCCACCTTGGCCTTCCAAAGTGCTAGAATTACAGGCATGAGCCACTGCGCCTGGCCCAAAATACATTTTTTAAACTTAAAGGAAACAGCTCAATTAAAAGGTAGACAAAAGATTAGAGCAGACAACTCACCAAAGAAGATATACAGATGGCATGTAAGCATATGAAAAGATGCTCAAATCTTTAAGGATTTGAGGTCCTTAAGGGATTGCAAATTAAAACAACAATGAAATACCACCACAGACACCTATTAGAATGCGTAACATCCAAAATACAGCACCATATGCTGACAAGGATGTGGAACAACAGAAACTCATTGCTGGTGGGAATGCAAAATGGTACAGCTACTTTGGGACAGTTTTATGTATAATCCAGCGTGTTATATTCCTAGGCATTTATCTAAATGAATTGAAAATTTATATCACACAGAAACCTGCACACAAATATAGCAGGTTTATTCATAATTGGCAAAACTTAGAAGCAACCAAAATGTCTTTCATTAGGTTAGTGTATAAACTGTGGTACAGCCATGCAATGGAATATTATTGAGCATAAAATAAAAGAGTATTAAGACCTGAAACGACATGGAGGAACCTTAAATGCATATTGTCAAGTGAAAGAAGCCAGTCTGAAAAGGCTGATTTCAACTATGTGACATTCTGGAAATGGTAGAACTAGAGAGAGTACAAAGATGAGTGGTTGTCAGGGATGGGGTTGGGGGAAAGGAGGAATAGATGGGTCACAGGATTTTTAGGCAGTGGAACTATGCTCGGTAACTCTTTATGAATTGTAATGTTAGATAAATGTCGTTATGCATTTGGTAAAACCAAGTAGAATCTACAACACAGAGAGTGAATCTTAATGTAACCTATGGAGTTTAGTTATGAATAATGTACACTTGCAACAAATGTACCACACCAATGCAAGATATTAACAGTGGGAAAAGGCTGGGCACATTGGCTCACGCCTGTAATCTCAGCACTTTGGGAGGCCGAGGCAGGTGATTCACCTGAGGTTGGGAGTTCGAGACCAGCCTGACCAACATGGAGAAACCCTGTCTCTACTAAAAATACAAAAAATTAGCCAGGCATGGTGGTGCATTCCTGTAGTCCCAGCTACTTGGGAGGCTGAGGGAGGAGAATCGCTTAAACCTAGGAGGCAGAGATTGCAGTGAGCTGAGATCACCCCATTGCAAACTTCACCTCCCAGGTTCAGGCATGCGCTACCACACCCAGCTAATTTTTGTATTTTTAATAGTGATGGGGTTTCACCATGTTGGCCAGGATGGTCTCGATCTCTTGACCTTGTGATCCGGCCCACCTCAGCCTCTGAAAGTGCTGGGATTACAGGTGTGAGCCACCATGCCCAGCCAGGAACTCTATACTTTCTGTTGAATTTTTCTGTAAATCTAAAACTGCTCTAAGAAATAAAGTCTTTACTTTAAAAAAACAAAACAAAACCCTATAGCCTATTTTTTTCCCCCTTGCTTTGAGATGCTTTCCATATTGATAATAGATTTCTAGACCCAACTGGAATTTTTTTTCTTTTTTTTTTTTTTTGAGACAAGGTCTCACTTCATTGCGGTCTCGGCTTACTGCAACCTCCGCCCCTGCCAAGCTTAAGCCATTCTTCACCTCAGCCTCCAGAGTAGCTAGGACCACAGGCAAACACTACCACGTTGGGTGTTTTTGTGTGTGTGTATTTTTGGTAGAGGTATTTTTTATACATATTTTTCCATTTTTCTTTTTTTTTTTTTGAGAACACAAACCTTGATTCTATATCCAAGGTAAAGGTATTTTTTTTGTATTTTTGTCTTGTTGTATTGCCCAGGCTGGTCTCAAACTCATGAGCTCAAGCAGTCTGACCACCTTGGCCTCCCAAAGTGCTGGAATTAGAGCTGTGAGCCACAGCGCGGGTGCTCGTCTCTCTCTCTCTCTCTTTCTCTCTCTCTCTCTCTCTCTTCCTCTCTTCACCCC
>NW_022437189.1:247685-253766 GCF_009761245.1 Sapajus apella
CTCCCTCTCCCTCTCCCTCTCCCTCTCCCTCTCCCTCTCCCTCCCTCTCCCTCTCTCTCCCTCTGCCTCTCTCTTTCTCCCTTTCTCCCTTTCTCCCTCTCTCTCTCTCCCTTTCTCTCTCTCTCGCACGCGCGCTCTCTCTCTCTCTCTCTCTCTCCCCCCCGCCCCCCCACCTTTTGACAGTCTCTGTCAAACAGGCTGTAGTACAATTCTGCCATCTTGGCTCACTGAGGCCTCTGCCTGCTGGGCTCAAGCCATCCTCCCACCTCCCTCTCTTGAATAGCTGGCTGGGATTACAGGAATGCGCCACCACACCCAGCTAATTTTTGTGTTTTTAGTGGAGATGGGGTTTTGCCACGTTGGCCAGGCTGATATTGAACTCCTGGCCTTAAGTGATCCACCTGCCTCAGGCTTCCAAAGTACTGGAATTATAGGCATGAACCACCACATCCGACCTTAGAATAATAGTAACAAAAATAATTGTAGTGGCATTGATTAGAGCAGCATAAAATTTTTCTTTGCACCTCATGGTCTGACTTTACTGTCAAACCTTGCATTTTTACCCTTTCCATTTCTATTCCAGTGATACTTTTTTTTTTTTTTTTTTGAGACGGAGTTTTGCTCTTGTTACCCAGGCTGGAGTGCAATGGCCTGATCTTGGCTCACTGCAACCTCCGCCTCCTGGGCTCAGGCAATTCTCTTGCCTCAACCTCCTGAGTAGCTGGGACTACAGGCACGCGCCACCATGCCCAGCTAATTTTTTGTAGTTTTAGTAGAGACGGGGTTTCACCATGTTGACCAGGATGGTCTTGATCTCTTGACCTCGTGATCCACCCGCCTCGGCCTCCCAAAGTGCTGGGATTACAGGCTTGAGCCACCGCGCCCGGCTCCAGTGATACTTTTTAATTCCCCTAACATATCCCCTCTCACGCCTCCATACTCACTCTTCCCTCATCCTGAAATTTCTCCTTCCACTAGTTTTCAGCTCAGAACCTTGATTTCTTCCTTGATAAGTTCACTGAAGGACTTAAGGATTTGTTTACTAGTGTGTAGTAATTGTCATAATAATATTATTTACATGTTTTTTAACTCTACAGAGTTTGGGGGGTTCAAACTGATTTGTACTTGCTGCGTGATAGATCCTCAATATTTGTTGAATGAATAATTCATCAGAAATCTCAATCCCAGAGAGTTTTGTTACTATATTCTTTTTTTTTTTCTTTATCTCTCTTTGTTAAAGCAATTCCAACAGCATTAAATTTCCTATTTTTAGAGGAAAGAGGAAAGCCAAAATTCCAGTTAACCTTTTTTTTTTTCTTTTTTTGAGATAGGGTCTCAGTCTGTTTGCCCAGGTTGGAGTGCAGTTCACTGTAGCCTCAACCTCCTGGGCTCAGGCAATCCTCCCACCTTGGCCTCCCAATTAGCTGGAACTACAGGCCCACACTACCACACCCAGCTAATTTTTTTTTTTTTTTTTATAGAGACATGATCATCTTATGTTGCCCGGTCTGGTCTCAAACTCCTGGGCTCAAGTGATCTGCCTGCCTCAGCCTCTTTTTCACTTTTATTTTTTTGTTTTTTGAGCATGGAAAGTTAACCATATTCTCATCTTTGCAGCAGTGCAGGAGAAAGAGCTCCATATTAGGAACTTGGCAATTTGAGATCTCTGACAGCTGCTGAATCCTTCTAGGCCTCAGTTTCTGTATCTGCAAAATGACATATATATTTTTTTGTGCATATGTGTGTGTGTGTGTGTGGTTGTTGTTTGTTTTGTTTTTTCTTTCAACTTTCATTTTAGATAAGCGGGTACATGTACAGGTTTGATACATGAGTAAATTATTTGTTGCTGGGGTTTGGTCTATGAATGATCCCATCACCCAGATTGTGAACATGGTATCCAACACTTGCCCTCCAACTCTACCCCATCTAATAGTCCTGTGTCTGTTCTCATCTTTGTATCCATGTGTACTCAATATTTAGCTCTGTATGAATGTGGTATTTGGTTTATTGGTTCTGCATTAAGTTGCTTAGGATGACGGCCTCCAGCTGCATCCATATTGCTGCGAAGGACATGATGATTTTATCCTTTTCTAACAGTGCGTGGTGTTATGTAGTGTATATGTACCACATTTTCTTTATTCAGATCACTGTTGTTGGGCATCTAGGCTGATCTCCATGTCTTTGCTTTCGTGAATAATGCTGTGATCAACATATGAGTGTGTGTCTTTTTGGTAGAGTTATTTTCCTTTGGGTATATACCCAGTAATGGGATTGCTGGGTCAGGTGATGGTTCTGTGTTTTTTTGTTTGTTTGTTTGTTTGTTTAAGTTATTTGAGAAATCTCCAGACTGCTTTCCACAGTGGCTGAAGTAATTTACATTCCCACCAATGTTGTATAAGCATTTCTTTTTCTCTGTGGCCTTGCCAACATCTAGTTATTTTTTGACTTTTTAGTAATATCCATTCTGACTGGTATAAGATGGTATCTTATTGTGGTTTTGATTTGCATTTCTCTAATGATTGGTGATATTGACAATTTCTGGCCATGTGTACATATACGTATAATATATATAATATATATTATATATAAATTTTATATATATATTTATTTATTTATTTTTTCTTAGGGTTTCACTTCGTTGCCCAGGCTGGAGTGCAGTGGCATGATTTCGGCTCACTGTAGCCTCCGCCTCACGGGTTCAAGAGATTCTCCCACCTCAGCCTCCCAAGTAGCTGGGACTACAGGCACATGCCACCATGCCTGGCTAATTTCTGTATTTTTTTGGTAGAGACGGGATTTCACCATGTTGGCCAGGCTGGTCTCGAACTCCTGGCTTCAAATGATCCACTGGCCTTGGCCTCCCAAAGTGCTAGGATTGCAGGCATGAGCCACCACTCCTATGTAGGCCTTTTTTTTGAGAAGTGTCTGGGGTGGGCATGGTGGCTCACATCTGTCATCCCGGCACTTTGGGAGGCTGAGGCAGTGGATCACTAGAGCTCAGGGGTTCAACAACAGCCTGGGCAACATGGCAAGATCCCAACCCTACCAAAAATCCAAAAAATTCACCAGACATCATGGTGTGGACCTATGGTCCCAGCTACTTTGGAGGCTGTGGTCAGAAGATCATTTGAGCCTGGGAGATGGAGGTTGCAATAAGCCAAGATTGTGCTACAGCACTCCAACCTGGGTGACAGAATGAGACCGTTGTCTCAAAAAAATAAAAAAAATAAAAAAACCAAAAAACGGTCTGTTCATGTACTTTGCACCCACCCCCCCGCTTTTTTTTTTTTTTTTTTTTTGAGACAGAGTTCTCAAAAAAAGTTCAAGCAATGTCTCCTGCCTCAGCCTCTCAAGTAGCTGGGATTACAGGTGCATGCCACCACACCCAGCTAATTTTTGTATTTTTAGTAGAGACTGGGTTTCACTGTGTTGGCCAGGCTAGTCTCAAATTCCTGACCTCAAGCAGTCTGCCCACCTCAGCCTCTCAAAGTGCTGGGATTACAGACAGGCATCAACCACCGTGCCTGGCCTTTTTTTTTTTTTTTTTTGGAGACAGTTTCTTGCTCTGTCTTCCAAGCTGAAGTACAGTGGTGTGATGATAGCTCACTGTGGCCTCAAACTCCCAGCCCAAGTGATCCTCCCACTTCAGCCTCCAGAGGAGCTGAGACTACAGGTGCATATCATACACTGGGCTAATTTTTAAATTTTTGTAGAGATAGGGTCTTGCTATGCTTGCCAGGCTGATCTTGGGCTTCTGATTCAAGTGATCCTCCCACCTTGGCCTCCTCAAGTGTTGGGATTATTGGTATGAGCTACTCTGCCTGGCTTTTGCCCAATTTTTAATGGGGTTATTGTTATTATTTGCTTATTGAATTAAGTTTCTTCCCCCCCCTTTTTTTTCCTTTTTTTAAATTAACAAGCAACATAATCAAAAACAGAAACAAAACAACCTTAAAGCTGAAACAGCAATAAGTCAAACTGCTGTTGCAGTTCATGGATGTACCTGGGGTACATGCTCCCTCATTGCGAGGCAGTATGTAGGCACATGACTGTGCATTTAGGAATATATGTGACCAAGAAGAATCAGAGAAATGGAAAACACTGGAGGACAGAAAGTAACAAGAGCCTTTCATCAGGCAATCCCAAAGCACTCTGCTCTTTTCCTCTTCTTTGCCGCTATACCCTCTGTGGTTCCAGTTCCAGCTGCACTTGTGACAATCCCAAATCGTTCCTTCGTCTTTTTCAGTTTCTCATCATCTTCAGACTTTCTGGAGATTGAAGAGACACTCAAACCAAATCTTTGAGCTCTCTTTCCTTCAGCTTATCCAAGTTAACCATAGGTTTGTAATCAAATGACAGACCTTTTGTTGGAACTGAAGAAATCCCAAACCTAGCTACCCGAGCAGCTTTCTTACTCTCCAAGCTCACAGGTACATTGAATCCTTCGGCCCTCTCTGCATTCTCTCAGTCTGTGGTATTTCAGATGTAATTTTCACCACTTTCTTCTCTGCTGCCACATCAACAGTTTCTTCAGGGGGTTCTTCCTCTTTGACAGGAAGCTCTATAGGCTTTGTTTCTTCTTCCTCTGTTTCATCTCCCAGTACATCTTCTTCATTTGCCTCCTCTTCAGCATGTTCTTCAAGATGTGCCTGGAGTCTGTGGATAAGATCTTGCTTTATTCTCTTGGCTCCAAACCACAAGCAAGACATTTTTGCTTTAGTTCAGCAAGCTTCAGCTTGCGGAGTTCCACCATCTCAGTCGCCATCTTGTTACCCTTCAAGTTTCTTGTATATTCTGGATATTAGGCCTTTGTCAGATTCATAGTGTGCAAAGATTTTCTCCCATTTTGTCTGTTTACTCCGTTGATAGTTTCTTTTGCCGTGTAGAAGCTCTTTAGTTTAATTAGGTCTCACTTTTCAATTTTTGTTGCCTTAGTCATAAATTTTTTGCCAAGACCAATGTCCAGAATGATATTACTAGGTTTTCTTTTAGGACTTTTACAGTTTTACATCTTACATTTAATGACTAATATTTGTAAACTTTACAGTGATGTTACAAGAATGGATCAGAAAGGCTGGGTGTGGTGGCTCGCGCCTGTAATCTCAGCACTTTGGGAGGCCAAGGTGGGAAGATCACCCAAGTTCAGGAGTTCGAGATCAGCCTGGCCAACATGGCAAAACCCCATCTCCATTAAAAATGCAAAATTGGGCTGGGCGAGGTGGCTCACACTTGTAATCCCAGCACTTTGGGAGGCTGGACGGGTGGATCACTTGAGGTCGGGAGTTCGAGACCAGCCTGGCCAACATGGCCAAACCCCATCTCTACTAAAAATACAAAAAAAAATTTGCTGGGCCTTGTGGCATGCTCCTGTAATCTGGAGGCTGAGGCAGGAGTATCACCTGAGCCTGGGAGGCAGACATTACAGTGAGCCGAGATGGTGCCACTGCACTCCAGGAGAGTGAGACTCCATCTCAAAAAAAAAAGGCATTAATGAAAGATAATTTATTTGGTTCTTCCAAAATCTAATTGTAGTACTTCAGAACCTTTTAAGCTAGTTCAGGCTCATCTTACAATGCTTTATAAATGTCTCTTTAATGTTTCCTTCATGGTTTTTTTTTTCCTCGCTCAGATTCTGGAAGACCTCATGTTTCTCTATAATAATAGCTAACCTGCTTTAATCTGTACAACCCAAGGAACTAAGCACTATTTTTATTTACGTTTTACCAATGAGGAAGCTAAACGTAAGAAAGATACCTAAGGTTACCAAGCTAGTGCATGGTAGAATTAGAATTAAGAGTTATTGCCAGCCGGGCGCGGTGGCTCAAGCCTGTAATCCCAGCACTTTGGGAGGCCGAGGCGGGTGGATCACGAGGTCAAGAGATCGAGACCATCCTGGTCAACATGGTGAAACCCCGTCTCCACTAAAAATACAAAAAATTAGCTGGGCATGGTGGCACGTGCCTGTAATCCCAGCTACTCAGGAGGCTGAGGCAGGAGAATTGCCTGAACCCAGGAGGCGGAGGTTGCGGTGAGCCGAGATCGCGCCATTGCACTCCAGCCTGGGTAACAAGAGCGAAACTC
>NW_022437189.1:253866-259597 GCF_009761245.1 Sapajus apella
TTTTTTTTTTTTTTTTTTTTTTTTTTTTTTTTTTTTTTACTTTTTTTTTCCTTTGAGACAGAGTCTTGCTCTGTTGCTCAGGCTGGAGGGCAGTGGCACGATCTCGGCTCACTGCAACATCTGCCTCCCAGGTTCAAGTGATTTTCCTGCCTCTTCGTCCCTTGTAGCTGGGATTACAGGCGCGTGCCACCACGCCTAGCTAATTTTTGTAGTTTTAGTAGAGATGGGGTTTCATCATGTTGGCCAGGCTGGTCTCGATTTCCTGACCTCAAGTGATCTGCCCACCTTGGCCTCCCAAAGTGCTGAGATTACAGGCATGAGCCACTGAGCCCGGCTTTAAATTTTTCTATTGTTGCTGCAAAAATTAAAATTGCTTGTATCTCCAACTTTCCAACAAAGCTCAGCTACTTCTTCCACCTATTCTTCTTTTTTCTTTTTCTTTTTTTAGTGGAGATGTGGTTTCTCCATGTTTATCAGGCTGGGCTTGAATCCTTGTCCTCAAGGCCTCCTGCCTTGGCCTCCCAAAGTGTTGGGATTACAGATATGAGTCACCATGCCTGGCCCTCACCTGTTCTTAATTGCTTGGATAAAGAATGTTGTGGATTTCTTTTTGGAAATGTTTATTCATTTGATATTTTTGTATATTCAAATATTTACACATTAAACATCCACATTTGTGTACTGCCATTGGGTCTAATCAGTTATCAAATATTTGAGAATCTATGGGGGTTCAGGCGCAGTGGCTTATGATTGTAATCCTAGCACTTTGGGAGGCTGAGGTGGGCCCATCACTTGAGGTCAGGAGTTCGAGACCAGCCTGACAAACATGGAGAAACCCCGTCTCTACTAAAAGCAGGCATGGTGGCATACCTCTGTAATCCCAGCTGCTAGGGTGGCTGAGGCAGTAGAAAAGCTTTAATCCAGGAGTTGGAAGTTGTGGTGAGCTCAGATCATGCAATTGCACTTGAGTCTGTGTAACAAGAGTGAAACTCCGTCTCAAAAAAGATTAAGATATGGTTATCTCTTGATTTGCACAAACCATTTGGTTCCACATCTGGTGGTTTCCAAGCCGAACCTTTTTTTATTTTTGAGACAGGGTCTTGCTCTATCACCTGTGCTGGAGTACAGTGGCACAACCATAGCTCACTGCAGTCTCAACCTCCTGGGCTCAAGTGATCCTCCCACCTGAACCTCCCAAGTAGTTGGGACTACATGCATATACCACCACGCCCAACTAATTTTTGTATTTTCTGTAGAGATGGGTCTCACTGTGTTGCCCAAGCTGCCAGACTGATTCTAAGTGAACATTCTTCAAGGGATGTTATTGTTTTGTTTTTTTTTTTAAAGACCTTCCTTTATGTGAATTTGTGAGGTTAAATTTTCTTTTTTTCTAAAAGCAGAACCTTTCAAAGACTTTACAATATTATATTGCAAATTTGGTGTTTGATATGCACCCTTTTTCTTTTCTTTTCCTTTTTTTTTTTTTTTTTTTTTTTTTTTGAGACAGAGTTTTGCTCTAATCGCCCCGGCTGGAGTGCAATGGCACAATCTTAGCTCACTGCAACCTCCACCTTGCAGCTCCACCCCAGGCTCAAGTGATTCTCTCACCTCACCCTCCAAAGTAGCTGGGATTACAGGCATGAGCCACTACACCCAGCTAATTTTTGTATTTTTAGTAGAGATGGGGTTTTACCATGTTGATCAGGCTGGTCTTGAACTCCTGACCTCAAATGATCTGCCCACCTCAGCCTCCCAAAGTGCTGGGATTACAGGTGTGAGCCACAGAGCCTGGCCAGATATGCACCCATTTTCTAGTTTTATTTGACTCTGAGTCCTTTGTCCATAGAGAAAAACTGTATCAACATGTTTGTTGATCTTGTGCCTAGAGGAGAACAATTTTATATACATCTATGGACTGATACATAGCTACTAGTATATACAATAAAAAAATTGAAATTTTCTTTTTTTTTTTTTTTGAGGAGTTTGGCCCTTGTTGCCCAGGCTAGAGTGCAATGACACAATCTTGGTTTACTGCAGCCTCCTCCTGGGTTCAAGCAATTCTCTTGCCTCAGCCCCTTGAGTAGCTGGGATTGCAGGCATCTGCCACCACGCCCGGTTAATTTTTGTATTTTAGTAGAGACAGGGTTTCACCGTGTTGGCCAGGTTAGTCTTGAACTCCTGACCTCAGGAGATCCGCTCTCCCCTGACCTCAGGTGATCCGCTGTCCTTGGCCTCCCAAAGTACTGAAATTACAGTCATGAGCTGCCATGCCCAGGCCAGAAACTGAAATTTTCTGAATTAAGGATTTATTGAAAGCTATTTTAGCTGGACACAGTGGCTCACGCCTGTAATCCCAGCACCTTGGGAGGCTGAGGCCAGTGGATTACTTGAGGTCAGGAGCTGGAGACCAGCTTGGCCAACATGGTGAAATCCTGTCTCTACTAAAATACAAAAATTAACCAAGCATACTGGCGGACTTCATCTCAAAATAAATAAATAAAACGATTTCAAGTAATAATAGGAGGCATTTTGGCATAAGAGAGAATCTGGACTTTGGAAGTAGTTAGTCTAGATTTCAGTTTTCTCTCCACCACTTATCATTATCTGGATATTCCTAGACAAGGAATATAACTTTTTGAATCGTTGGCTTTCTCAGTGATGAAAATAAGGGTTTCAATACTTAACAGTATTTTATTATATGGTAATAGATGTTTAGTAAATGGGGGAGCTGCTGATACTTAATTTGGGGTATCAGTAATTAAATGTGAATAATGAAGATCTGAGTGTGTGTAAGAGTTTAAATTGCTCTAGATCAGAGCCTAGTCTTGATCGCTTATAATTTCCTGCACGGATTTCAGATTTCATTTCTCCTGCCACTATCAGAAAAGGCATACTGTCTATTACATAAAGCAAAGCAAAGCTGTCTGTGTGGTTGGAAGAAGAGAACAAAGATCTCTAGTTTTTGCCAAGTTTCTCTCTGAGAATAACTGAAAACGAGACCTAAAATATGCATTCTTAGCAAGCTAGAGCCAACAAGCCAATTGAAATTTAGAGTACTTAGATCTCAGCTGAGATTTCACACCAACCCCATGTAGTGTTTGTTGGTATAAACAGATGAGATATGGAAAGATAAACTCCTTTTAGGAAAAAGAGGAGATAACACCCTAGTTACCCAATCCCTATCCAAATAGTCATTTGAGCCATCTGGTTAAAATACTACATACCATCTACTATATGTAATATCTTCTTTGAGTCATGCTTTAGCGAGAGGTGATTTCAGGGATCACAGTATTTCAAAAGCTAGTCTCCAAGTGACTGACACCATCTTGGAAGAGGAGGAAGTTTGATCAAAGCTGGAGTAGGAAAGTAGTTCACACACTTCTCCAATCCTGCCTATACATTTTACTAGATGTTTGACCAAAGCTGAAGTAGTAAAGTAGTATAGAATAGTTCACACAATTCCCCAATCTTCCCTATGCATTTTACTAGAGATTGATCAGGGTTCGGTCTCTAGTAAAATACCCCAAAGGTAAATAATACCTTTCTGTCACTATCAGGCAATTACATTTTTGTTTAACTTGCTGTAATTAAATTCAGTGCTCTCCAAAATGCTTGGAAAGTCAGCTTATGGAAGGGGAGTCATCTCTGAAGGAAGGAGGAAGGAGGAAGGAGGGAAAGGATCATGGAGCAAGGGATTTTTCTCAGCAAGACAGACTGGGATGGACCTGCCTAATGGATGATTTTTTTTCCTTTTTTTTCTGTCACCTGTCTGTCCCAGACCAGTAAGAGGATTTGTGGTGGCAGTTGATAACATTAGACACTTGGCCCTGAAAAACTGGAGAAAGAAGGGAGTGCCATAATTAACCTTTATGTCCATTGCAGCTGATATGTACAGTGCTATCTCAAGCCACCTTAGATGTCAGTAGATTTTTTTTTTTTTTAAGCCAGAGCCTTACTCTGTTACCCAGCCTAGAGTACAGTGGTACGATCCTAACTCGCTGCAGCCTGCATCTCCCAAGTTCAGGCGAACCCCCCATGCTCTCTCTCCCCAACTTCCCCCCCCCCACTGCCCCCCCCCTATTTCCCCCCCCCCCCCCCCACAGACCCCAGATCATCATAGTGCTATGCTCAAGCTACTGCACTCCAGACTGAGTGACAGGGAGACCCTGTCTCTAAAAAATACAAAAAATTTTAGGTCGGGCATGTGGCCCATGCCTATAATCCCAGCACTTTGGGGGCCGAGGTGGATGCATCACCTGAGGTCAGGGGTTCAAGACCAGCCTGGCCAACATGATGAAACTCTATCTCCACTAATAATAGAAAAATTAGCTGGGCATGGTGGCGTGTGCCTGTAATCCCAGCTACTCAGGAGACTGAGGTGGGAGAATCACTTGAACCCAGGAGGGAGAGGTTGCAGTGAGCCAAGGTCGCACCACTGTACTCAAGCCTGGGCGACAGAGCCGAGACTCCATCTCAAAAAAGAAAAAATTATCTTAGTTCTGAAGGAATTACTTTGGTAGGAGCTTGAAGCCTGTGACTGAGGTAAGTCTAGCATTCCTCTGCTTCTGTTTTACCTCTCTTCCAAAAGTGCTGATAGCCAAACATTATTTATTGCTGAGCAGAGAATTGGAACAAAGCTAATCGAATGTCTCCAGCCAAAACTGCAGTATTCTTTCTCTCTGAACAAAGCTGTCATTGCAGAACTTAGGTTGGCACTGAAATGGTGATGAATATTGGCTTGAGACGTACTTAGCATTTGACTCACATTGAACCCAGCCCTTCCATCATAAATTGGAATGGTCCTTTTGAAATGCATTTTGGGACTGTGGGTCAAGAACTCTAAAAATAATGTATATTTGACCCAAAGTTTTACCTAGATCCTAGGGAAGAAATCCTAAGTACAGGCAAACTTTATAAACAGTAGTGTTCATCATAGTGCTATTTTTCTTTTTATAAAAATCATCCTTGGGCCGGGCGTGGTGGCTTACACCTGTAATCCAAGCACTTTGGAGGCCAAAGCGGGCGGATCACCTGAGGTCGGGAGTTCAAGACCAGCCTGACCAACATGGTGAAACCCCATCTTTATATTTAAAAAAAAAAAAAAAAAAAATCCTTGAAGATGTACATTATGATAGAATATTTTTCTTTTTTTTTTAATTGCATTTTAGGTTTTGGGGTACATGTGAAGAACATGCAAGATTGTTGCATAGGTACACATATGGCAGTATGATTTGCTGCCTTCCTCCCCATCACCTATATCTGGCATTTCTCCCCATGCTGTCTCTTCCGCAACTCCCCATCCCCCGCTGTCCCTCCCCTATTTCCCGCCCCCCCCCCCACAGACCCCAGATCATCATAGTGCTATTTTAATAGTGAAAATCGGAAACAGCCATAACATCTATATGTAAATTGTTATAGCCAGGTAGAGTATTGTGTAACCATGGTTATGAAGAGTAATGCATAAAGGAGTATTTGGTAAAATAAGACTGTGCAAAATTGTAAATACCTAAAAGAGAGGATTCTCACACAGATAAGAGAAAAGAGAGAAGGATCCCCAAACCTTGACTTGTATGTAATGATGTGAGAGGTGGTGTGAAAAAGTCGGTTCCTGGCCGGGCATGGTGGCCCACCCCTGTAATCCAAGTACTTGGAGGCCAAGGCAGGCGGATCACTTGAGGTCGGGAGTTTAAGACCAGCCTGACCAACATGGTGAAACCCCATCTTAAAAAAA
>NW_022437189.1:259697-277746 GCF_009761245.1 Sapajus apella
CCCACCTGAATCCCACACCTTTGGGGGGGGGGGGGGGGGGGGAACACTGGGGGTAAGGTTTTAAAAACAACCTAACAAAAAAGGAAAAACCCCCAATCAAAAAAAAAAAAAAAAAAAAAAAAAAAAAAAAGAAAAAGTTGGTTCCCAAGCCAGGAGAGAAAACACCAGAAGACTCCTGTAAAGATCAAAGGCAGAGATGAATGGATTCTTCTCAGCATACATACAGTGTAGAATGGAGAAGAAAAGACCATTAAACAGTTTCCCATATGATAATTTTTTTTAATTGTAAAGGAGGTTGAATCAAGCCCTAAAACTCTCTTCTTGGAGTAAGGGGAACTGGGAGGAAATATGTAAATGTAAACCACCACAGTACCCTGGCAGGGTGAGAGGCTACCCAGCCTCTCACCCTGCCCCATTTCTAATCTTTCTCTAATATTTAAACTTTACCTAACTATACTAGGATTAAAACACACACACACACACACACACACACACACACACACAAAAACTTATAGAACATCTGGGTAGCCAACCCTGTCTGCATTATGAATGCAACTGTTTCTAGACAGTCAGTGCCAAATGAGTTCAACACACTAGCTTACTTTGACCTTGTGAAGAGATCAACTACAAAACCATCCTGCTGACTAGCAGTGAGGTCAGTTAGTTCCCACACAGTACACTTAGTATGATGAAATCGTGTTTTTACTTTCGTCTGGCAGTCTGTTTCCACTTTTTCCCATTCTTTTGATTTATTTTTTAAAAGCCTGTCAGATTTAGCAATGAGAGGTTTGTATATCTCCCGTTCTTTTTAGACAGATTTACTTGCACCCAGCTTAGCTTGTAGCGTTTTTTAAAAAGTTCCCTCCTAAAGGCCCAGCACAGTGGCTCATGCTTTGGGAGGCCGAGGTGAGAGGATTGCCTGAGGCCAGGAGTTTGAGACCAGCCTGGTCGACATAGTGAAATCTTCATCTCTACCCAAAAAAAAAAGCTCCTCATGTGCTTCTTATACAGGTAAAATGGAAAAATATTGCCTGATATGAATGATCTCGCCCCTGCTTACTTCTCAGACCTTATCTGTCAACTTGCCAAGCTGGTTCTGCCTCCAGTGCTTCCTCCCTCCTTCAAGTTATGTTTTGTTTTAATTTTTTTACTTTTTAAATAAACTTGTCATTAGAAGAGATTTAGATTAACAGAAAATTGTGAAGATAATGTAGAAAATTCCCATAAGCCTCATGCTCAGTGTTTCCTATTTAACACCTTACATTATTAGTATGGTCCACTTGTCACAATTGCTGAACCAGTATCAATACACTATTATTAGCATAAATCCATTCTTTATTCTGATCTCCTTAGTTTTTACCTGATACTCTTTTCGTGTTCCAGGATCCCATTTAGGGTACTACATACCATTTAGCAGTCATATCTTAGGTTCCTTTGGGTTCCTTTTCTTGTTTTTGGTGACCTTGACAGTTTTCAGAAGTTCCAGTCAGGTATATTGTAGATTATTTCTCAATTGACATTTGCCTGTTGTTTCTCTCATAATTGGGGCTGAGATTATGGATTTTTGACAGAAAGATTACAGAGGTAAAATGCTATTTTCATTACATTTTCACTGTCAATGTTTTGGCCTTGATCACCTAGCTTTGATAGTGTTTGTCAGGTTTCTCCTCTGTTAATCCCCCCTGCCACTATTTCCATACTGTATTCTTTGGAAGGAAGTCACCATACCTAGCCCATCCTGGGAAGGAGTGATAAGTTATGCTCTACTTCCTTGAAGGGAAAGGTAAATAGCTACATAAATTGTTTGGAATTCTTCTGCACAGGATATTTTTCTATTCTCCCCCATTTATTCATCCATGTATTTATATCATGCATATTTATTTTATTGCTCAAATTGTTCGAGCTGTTGCCACTGGGATCTTTTTCAGTTGACTCTTCTATCCTTTTTTTTTTCTTGGTAGAGATGGGAGCTTGCTCTGTTGCCCAGGCTGGTATTGAACTCCTGGCCTCAAGCAGTCCTCCCACAGTGTTAGGATTACAGGCATGAGCTACCACTCCCAGCCTCCTTTATCCTTTTTACTACAAGATTCTCTAGGCATGTCTTAAATATTTTCTGCCCCAGTCCTAGAATCAGCTACTTCTTCAAGAAGCCTAGAATCAGCTACTTCTTCAAGGAGCCCTGATTTTTTTTTTTTTTGTAGATATTTTTATTTCTCCAATTTTGTTATTTATCAGGAGTGACTGAAATAAAAAATATAATTGAGTCCCATCATCATCATGGAAGTGGCTTTAAGAGAAAACTGGTCAGATGAATATTATCGCTTCCCATTTTCAACCAGTAAATATGGCGCCACATCCTTGTGTTTTGTGTACCCTCTTGATTTTGCCCATACCCGTCTAGCAGCAGATGTGGGTAAAGCTGATTCTTTTTATTAGAAAATGTTACTAGAAACCAAGATCCGGGCATTAGGTGTGCTTACTACTGGGATGTTGTTGCTTGTAGGGCCTTTCAGCTGACTGAGCAAGGGATATGCATGTATGTATACTAAACTAAATTTTTCTGTATGCAGTCATCTGTATCTATATTAATTTAAACATGAGTTGATGTTTCCAACTCTATCCATTACCACTCTATCCATTCTAGCCTTCTTCTTTTGGTTATCTGTCACCTCCCACTTCTACAGTGAGAAAACTGACTTTCACCATTCACCATCTGTTTACTTAATTGTTCAGTTTTGGGATATATATGGAGATACAGTGGCTTCAGAATTAATTCATACTCCCATGGGGAAAAACCTTACCAGCTAGAGGACAGTGCTTTCTTGTAGTTCCTGTTGCCTTTAATCTTACAGACTTCATTTTCAAAGTTTCTTAGTTAGCAACCCCACCCACCTTTGGTGAGCTTGTTTCACATATATTCTATATAATTGGATTTTTTTGTCAAAGTCTGTGTGTTCCATCCAGAGATCCTCCGAGTTCTGTGGGTTTCTGTCTGTCTCAAAGTTTTTGCATATGTTGGCCTTCTGCCTGGAATACTCTTCCCAGGTATTTCCCCATGACTGGCCCCTTATCTTTCATTCAGATCTCTGCTCAAATATTATCTCCTTGAGGAGGCTTTCCTTGAGCACCCAATCTAAAGGAATCTTCTAGAACAAAATGAAAATTTTGTTAGTATGTTTTCTTCTGTACATATGATTTGTTTTGACCAGTCTCCATTTACTAGGATGAAAATTTAAAAAGGACAGGGACTGTATCTTTATCCTGGATATACAAATACATGTTGATACATGAATGAATAATCCTGTCCCAGGTGTGTCCAGCATCGCTTATATCTGGGACATAGTTTTAGTACTGATCAGTAGTGATTGAAAGCAGGCTTGTTCAGTTGGGTTTCCAGCTCACCCTGCTTCACTACTTAAAAAGTGTTTTGCTTGCAAATTAGGTTAAGTGTTTCAATATATTAAAGATATGCAGTCACTCTGATTGTTCTCTCCTAAATGTTTATAATCATTTAAGGTTATTATTATTATTATTGAGATGAGGTTTCTCTGTCACCTAGGCTGGAGTGCAGTGGCACCGTTTACTGCAGCCTTGACCTCCCCAGGCTCAGGTGATTCTCCCACCTCAGCTTCTTGAGTATCTGGGATTACAGGTGCACCACCACACAGGGCTAATTTTTTTATATTTTTTATAGAGATGGAGTTTCTCCCTATTGCCCAGGCTGGTCTCCACCCACCAGCTTGGCCTCACACAGAGCTAAGATTGCAGGTGTGAGCCACTGCACCCAGCCTAAAAGTTATTTTAGCGAGGGATCTCTACTCCTACTTAGAATTACGTATCAATACCATGGATTTCCCATATTGGCCATATGTTAGAATCAGCTGAGGAGCTTTAAGAACAAACACTACTTTCTGAACTCTTTCCTGACTTACTGAGTTTCAGGAAAATTTTACAGATTTGTTAGTTATTGACGGAGTCTCGCACTATCGCCCAGGCTGTAGTGCAGTAGCACAATCTCAGCTTACTGCAATCTCTGCCTCCTGGGTTCAAGCAGTTTTCCTCCCTCAGCCTCCTGAGTAGCTGGGACTACAGGCAAGCGCCACCACGCCCAGCTAATTTTCTTTTTTTCCCCCTCCAACATGTGGGAAATTTTTTTAACAACTAGCTTGACATCTAGTCAGAACATTTGAAATTAAAACCCCCAGTAGCCAGGTGTGGTGGCTCACGCGTGTAATCCCAACACTTTGGGAGGCCAAGGCGGGAGGATCGCTTGGGCCCAGGAGTTCAACACCAGCCTGGGCAACATGGTGAAATCCTGTCTCTACCCCAGAAAAATAGAAAAATTAGCCAAGCGTAGTGGTGCACACCTGTGATTTCAGCTACTCGGGAGGCTAAGATGGGAGGATCACTTGAGCCTGGGAGACAGAGGTTGTAAGTGAGCCAAGATCGTGCCACTGTGCTCTAGCCTGGGCAACAAAGCCAGACAGAGCCTTTCTAAAAACAACAACAACAACAACCAATCCCAAAACAAAACCTGAGTGTATTAATGTACAGTGAGATTTTATAATAATATCTAGAGAATTTCAGATTATAGCTATGGTGACTGAAGCTTATACAAAAAGGTCTTTTTAACTTGGACTGATTTTTCTACGACTGTTTAAGTCCTTACTGTGTGCTTGGTACTAGTGAATATTATAGTGAATTGTTCCCTACGGTCAGGGAACTTATATGACGCTCTCTAAGAAGGCAGTAGAATGAATGTAAATAATCATAAAGGAAACAGTAGTCACATAAGAGAGGTAGAAAGCAATTTTGGTATTTAGAGGAGGGAGCAGTCATTTGCACACTGGGAAGAAGGTAAGATTAGAGTCCAGTTCTTTTTTTTTTTTTTTTGAGATGGAGTCTCACTCTGTCACCAAGGCTGGAGTGCAGTGGCATGATTTTGATGCACTGCAGCCTCTGTCTCCTGGGTTCAAGCGATTCTCCTGCTGCAGCCTCCCAAGTATCTGGGACTACAGGTGTGCACCACCATGCCCATCTAAGGTTTTTTTTTTTTTTTTTTTTTTTTTTTTTTTTTTGTATTTTTAGTAGAGACGGGATTTCACTGTGTTGGCTAGGCTGGTCTCAAACTCCTGACCTCAAGTGATCTACTCACTTCAGCCTCCCAAAGTGCTGGGATTACAAGTGTGAGTTACCGTGCCTGGCCTAGGGTCCAATTCTTACAGAGAATCCACAGTGAGAAGGAGGAACCCTGGACATCCCAGTTCTTTAGTGGGTTGTAATATAGGAAATTGAAAATTAAAGGGGTCTTATTAGAAGCCAGAAGGGAATAGCCAAATGAGAAGAGTCCTCTAATGGTCAGGACTTAAAATCCAGACTCCGAACTGTCAAAGTCGGTGGTTCTTAAAGGAACTTTTCAATTTCAGTATTGAAATTTTTACAGTATTTTATTTTATTTTATTTTTTATTTTTTTGTATTTTTAGTAGAGACGGGGTTTCACCATGTTGACCAGGATGGTCTCGATCTCTTGACCTCGTGATCCACCCGCCTCGGCCTCCCAAAGTGCTGGGATTACAGACTTGAGCCACCGCGCCCGGCCTACAGTATTTTAAACATTAAAATTTTTTACTGCAAGTTTTTGTACTACATATGTAATTATAAAAAATGAAAACTTTGTATACCTAAAGAATCCAAACTTCAGTTTTTGAATTTTATGTATTTTTTTAAGCTCTGGAAAAGAAACGTATTCCACATTAAACCCTTCTTGTTGCACATAAAGGAAACTAAATTCAGAGTTAAAATGTGCCTGACCATGGCCATAGGGTACAGAATTAGGCAAGAACTTCAGTTTTCAGGCTGATCAGTCCATACTACTACATTCTTGTCAGGTTGAGATCAATCTCTTTGCCCTGAAGATTGCTGATTGTTTAGAGGAGTTTCTTGAGGATAGAGACTATATCTTACTCATTTTATATCCCTCCAACATAGTTAAGTGCTGTACAGAATAGGCAGGCAGCACACATTTGTCAAATGAAATGATGGATGGATAGATGGATGGTTTTGGCTTTTGTATTAGGCTCTGAAGGAATGCTAGAGTTTAGCTCTGTGGAAATTCTGGGTGTGAGATGTATATGTTAGATTTGCTGAGTATTGGACATCTGAAGGGAAACAGTGAGAAAATACTATAACTGCAGCAGCTCATGCTTTTAATCCCAGCACTTTGGAAGGCTAAGGTGGGAAGATCTTTTGATCCCAAGAACTGGATACCAGCCTGAACAACATAGCAAGACCCTGTATAAGAGAGAAAGAAAGAGCGAAGGAGGGGGGGAGAGAAAGAGAAAGAAGGAAAGAAAGGAGAGGAAGAGAAGGAAGAAAAATAATAACCTAGGTAGCTAGGCAGGTAGGGACAGCATTATAGAAACACTTAAATGCCAGGCCAAAGATTTTGGAATTTGTCTGCCACCATGCCAGGCTAATTTTTGTATTTTTAGTAGAGATGAGGTTTTACCGTGTTGCCCAGGTTAGTCTTGAACTCCTGACCTCAAGTGTTCTACCTGCCTTGGCCTCCCAAAGTGCTGGGATTACAGGCATAAGCCATTGCACACAGTTTTCCTGGATATTTTGGAAGGTGGTGGTGTTGTTAACAGATACAGTGGTGTTAAATGATGAATTTGAGGTTGTGGTGCCACATGTAGGTGGAAATGTTGAATAGGCTGTTAGACATGTGCTGCTAAATTTCAGAAGTGATGGTGGGTCCAGATTAAATTGGCAGTCATCTGCATGCGAAAGAGTGGTAAAGCCTAGCACAGTGCCTCATGCATATAAACCCAGCACGTTGGTAGGCCCAGCATTTTTGGAGGCTGAGGCAGGAGGATTGCTTGAACCCAGGAGTTGGAGACCAGCCTGGGGAACATTGGGAGACCCCATCTTTACAAAAATAAAATAAAATAATTAGCTGGGTTTGATGGTGCATACCTGCAATATCAGCTACTCAGAAGACTGAGGTAGGAGGATTGCTTCTGCCTGGGAGGTTGAGACTGCAGTAAGCAGTGATTGCAGTACTCCACTCCAACCTGGGTGACAGAGCTAGACTCTGTCTCAAAAAGAAGAAAAAAGGAGGGAGAGTTAAGTTTTACACAGTTCATATTATAAACTAAGTTAATACCAGCATATGAAATGACACAGTTCATATTATAAACTAAGTTAATACCAGCATATAAAATGAAATAAGTTAATGAAAGGCATGACGTTTTACAGGAAGGGCGCATTACATCATTATTGTAGAGGTTGAGTATTCCTTGTCTAAAATGCTTGGAACCAGAAGTGTTTCAAATTTGGATTGTTTTCAATTTTGGAATATTTACATTATACTGGTTGAGTATCTCAAATCTGAAATGTTCCACTCTGCATTTCCTTTAAGACATGTCAGCACTCAAAATGTTTTGAAAAATGTTAGAGCATTTTAGATGTCAGATTTGGGATGGTCAATCTGTACTATAAACAGAATAGTTGTTTAGCATTAAATATTTTGCTTAGGCCGGGTGTGGTGGCTCACGCCTGTAATCCCAGCACTTTGGGAGGCCAAGGCAGGTGGATCACAAGGTCAAAAGTTCAAAACCAGCCTGGCCAACATAGTGAAACCCCGTCTCTACTAAAAATATAAAAACTAGCTGGGTGTGGTGGTGCGTGCCTGTAATCCTAGCTACTCAGAAGGCCGAGGCAAGAGAATTGCTTGAACCCAGGAGGCAGAGGTTGCAGTGAGCTGAAATCACCCCACCACACTCCAGCCTGGGGGACAGAGCAAGACTCTGTCTCAGAAAAAGAAAAATAATATTTTGCTTAGCCTACAGTTTGAAATATCCTTAAAAACTTGAATTTGAGAGAAGAATATTGATCTGAATCAGTAGTCCTCTTAGTTGAAAGCCTTGAAGTTTTAAAAGGAATTATCATTTTTTTACTTCTGTATGAGCCTAGAACAGTTAGCTGTCTGTATAAATTCTGAATCAGTGAAGGTTTACTATACTTTAACATCCACTTTTAACATTTTTAGTATATTTTCTTAGCAGCAGTATTTGGTGTAAAACTACTCACATGTATACTGTTGGTTTTGCTCTAAGTAACTTTTTGTTTTCATCTGTCTTTTCAGGATCTTACTGGCATAGAATCTATGGATCAGTGTCGCCATACCTTGGAACAGCATAACTGGAACATAGAGGTATAATAGGATGCATTCTGAGCTTATTTCTTTTTCTCTGGTCTGATTAAGAATCAAAACCATATGTTTTTCCGTAGCAGGCATCTTTTCAGTTGATTTGTTTTTATCAGAATTATGACTCTAAAAATAAGAGAGTGGGAAGGTAAAGAATGTGAGAAAGTTTATAAAATCATAGAAAAATTTGTGACTAAATCCCTCAATATAGTGCCTACCCCTTACTGTTTGTTAGTATCTTGTTGGGAAAACAATTGGTTTTTGTATGTTTAGTTTTTAACCAGACGTCTTGATGGGAACCTTCTTCTTACATATTTTGTAGTTTATTCTTTTGAGGTTGTCTAGGTAATCATGTTCTTGGCATCTCTTTTCCTTGACCATTGAATTAGCTAGAACTTTTAAAACACTGTCAGTTGATAATGGTAATAGAATTTTGTCCTCACTATAATGCCTCTGATGTGTATGTGTGTGTGTGTGTGTGTGTGTGATGATCTTGCTCTGTTTCCCAGGCTAGAGGGCAGTGGTGTGCTCTTGGTTCACTGCAACCTTTGCCCCCCAGGTTCAAGTGATTCTCCTGCCTCAGCCTTCCAAGTAGCTAGGATTACAGCGCACACCACTGCGCCCAGCTAATTTGTATTTTTAGTAGAGATGGGGTTTTACTATGTTGGCCAGGCTGGTCTTGAACTCCTGACCTCAGATGATCCGCCTGCTTCAGCCTTCCAAAGTGCTGGGATTACAGGTGTGAGGCACTGCACCTGGCCATGCCTCTGATTTTTATGAGCAAGTATGATGTTGGTTGTTGCTATGAGATAGATCCCCAAGGATGTAAGCTCCATGAGAGCAGAGGTTTGTTTTTAACTGCTGTATTCTCAGCATATTTATTTAACACAGAAATAAATATCTCTTGACTCTTCTCTTCCATTCTTAGCATATTAATAGTTTATATTGAGTGGATGTTGAATTTTGTCAAATATCCTTTTGATCTCAAGTTACTGTTTTAATTATTATATGCTATTTAAATAGGGTGCTGGATTCCTAAAACCATATTTCTAATATGACTTAGATATTCAATACATTTTTGAGCTATTAAATTCTAGGCTGTGGCATTATACCAGTGAACAAAATAAGTTCTTACTCTTTTTTAGTTTTTTTGAGACAAGGTCTTGTTCTGTCACCTGGGCTGGAATGCAGTGGCACAATCATACTTCACTCACTGTAGCCTTCAGCTCTGGGCTCAAGCGATTTTCCTGCCCAAGCCTCCCAAATAGCTGGGACAACAAACATGTAACACCATGCCCACCTAATTTTTAAATTTTGTATGGAGACGGGGTCTAGCTGTGTTGCCCAAGCTGATCTTGAATTCCTGGGCTCAAGCAGTCCTTCTGCTTCAGCTTCCCAAAGTACTGGGATTACAGGTGTGAGCCACCACGTCTGGCCAAGTCCCTACTCTTGTGGAACTTAATTCTAGAGAATTTCAGTTTGTAATAAATGACAGGAAGGGAACATCACACACCGGGGGCTGTTAGGGGATAGGGGAGGGGTAGCATTAGGAGAAATACCTAATGTAGGTGACGGGTTGATAGGTGCAGCAAACCACCATGGCATGTGTATACCTGTGTAACAAACTTGCACGTTCTGTACATGTATCCCAGAACTTGAAGTATAATTTAATAATAATAATAAATAAATGACAAATGAGTGGATAGGAAATGGAACAGAGGATCTGGAGAGTTTTGCTTTTTGTTTTTGTTTTTTTATTTTTAAGAGACAAGGTCTCACTCTGTCACCCAAGCTGGAGTACAGGTTTGATCATAGCTCACTGCAGTTGAACTCTTGGGCTCAAGCATTCCCCTGACCTCAGCCTCAAGTAGATGGGGCTACAGGCCCACACTACCACACCCAGCCCTAGTGTTCAAGTTTTTGTGTGAATGTGTGTTTTCGTTTCTCTTGGGTTTATACCTAGAAATGGATTTTGCTGATTCATACGATGACACTACATTTAACCTTTCGAAGAGCTCCCAGACTGTTTTCTTTTTTCTTTTTCTTTTCTCTTTTCTTTTCTTTCTTTTTTTTTTTTCTTGACAGAGTCTTGCTTGCTCTGTTGCCCAGGCTGCAGTGCAGTGGCACGATCTCAGCTCACTGCAACCTCCAACTCCTGGGTTCAAGCAATTCTCCTGCCTGAGCCTCCTGAGTTGCTGGGATTACAGGTGTGCACCACCTTGCCCACTAATTTTTGTATTTTTAGTAGAGATGGGGTTTCACCATGTTGGTCAGGCTGGTTTTAAACTCCTGACCTCAGATGATCTGCCCGATTCGGCCTCTCAAAGTGCTGGGATTACAGGTATGAGTCACTGTACCCAGCCAGCCCCCACACTATTTTCAAAGTGATTATATCAATTTAAATTCCCAACAGCATTGTATGAAGGTCCCAATGTCTCCACACCCTCACCAACACTTACTAATATTTGTCTTTTAGATCATACCCACCATAGTGAGTGTGAAGCACTATCTCTATACAGTTTTGATTTACATTTGCCTAGTGGCTAAAGTGATGTTGACTATTTTCTTATATTCTCGTTGACCATTTGTATATCTTCCTTGCAAAAATGTCTGTTCAAGTCCTTTGCCAGTTTTAAATGTGGTTGTCTTTTTCATATTGAGCTGTGAAAGTATTTTTTTTTTTTTTTTTTTTTTAGATGAAGTCTCACTCTATAGCACAGGCTGGAGTGCAGTGGGGTAATCATGGCTTACTGCAAACTTTGCCTCTTGGGTTCAAGCAATTCTCCTTCCTCAGCCTCCTAAGTAGCTGGGATGGCACCACCATGTGGGCCTGGCTAATTTTTATATTTTTAGTAGAGACGGGGTTTCTCCATGTTAGCCAGGTTGGTCTTGAACTCCTGGCCTCCAGTGATCCACCTGCCTCAGCCTCCCAAAGTGCTGGGATTACAGGCATGAGGCACTGTGTCTGGCCAGTTTTTGTTTTTTGAGACAGGATTTCTCTCTGTTGCCCAGGCTGGAGTACAGTGGTACTATTATGACTAACTGCAGCCTTGACCTCCCAGATTCAAGTGATCCTTTCATCTCAGCCTCCTGAGTAGCTAGGACTACAGGCACACACCACCACACCCAGCTAATGTTTTTTATTTTTTGTACAGATGGGGTCTCTCTGTATTGCTCAGGCTGGTCTTAAACTCTTGGGCTCCAGTGATGGAGTCTAGCTGTCACCAGGCTGGAGGGCAGTGTCTTCCCAAAGTGCTGGGATTATAGGCATGAGCCACCATGCCTGGCACTTAACTGATAGTGGATTTTCAAACGTTTTCTCCCATTCTGTGAGTTATCTTTTTACACTTTTGATAGTGGTTTATGGTTTTTGTGTTTTGTTTTGAGAGACAAAGTCTTGCTCCGTTGCCCAGGCTGGAGTACAGTGGCGTGATCATAGCTCACTGTAATCCTGAACTCCTGGGCTCAAGAAGTCTTCCTGCCTCAGCCTCCCTGATACCTGGGACTACAGTGCATGCCATCTTGCCCCACTCATGATAGTGTAATTTGATGCAGAATAGTTTTTCATTTTTTATGAAGTCCAGTTTTATCTACTTTTTTCTTTGGTCGCTTGTGCTTTTATTGTCATATCTAAGATACTTTTGCCTAATCTGAGGTTGTGAAGATTTATACCCTTGTTTTAAGAGGTTTATAATTTCAGCTCTTACATTTAAGTCTTTGATGTATTTGTAGTTAATTTTATGTATGGTGTGATCCAGGGGTTAATCGACTTTCTTTTGTATTGGATATCCAGTTATCTCAGCACCATTTGTTGAAAGACTGTTCTTTACTCATTGAATTGTAAAACCAGGGGACCACCTGATATTAGCCAAACTGCAAAGTTGGAAGCCAGTTATTGAGTTTAGAGGGCACACTGCCCTCCTAAAGACCACCTTCACTTCTGAAACCAACCGCAATTTCAGAGGGTTGCAAAACCATCCTCATATTTTCTAATTCACCAGAACTCACTGAAAGCTGTTATAGTCATGATTATAGTTTATATAATCATGATCATAGTTTATATATAGTTTATATAATCTGATTAAAATCAGCTAAAGGAAGAGACAAATAGCACAGAGTTAGCCAGGTGTGGTGGCTCACGCCTATAGTCCCAGCACTTTAGGAGGCCAAGGTAGGCAGATAACGAGGAGTTTAAGACCATCCTGGCCAACATCGTGAAACCTGTCTCTGCTAAAAATACAAAAATCAGCTGGATGTGGCAATGCATGCCTGTAATCCCAGTTACTTGGGAGGCTGAGACGGGAGAATTGCTTGAACCTGGGAGGTGGAGGTTGCAGTGAGCTGAGATTATGCCACTGCCCTCCAGCCTGGTGCCAGCTAGACTCTGTCTCAAAATAAATAAATAAAAAATAGAGCAGAGTCTTAAAGGATTTTAGACATGAAGCTTGCATACTACGCTCCCGCAGAGTCAGGACACATTACCTTCTTGGCATAGATGTATGACAATATGCATGAACTACAGCAGCCCCTTCTTACCCACAGTATCACATTCTGGGGTTTCAGTTACTCACAGGCAACTATGGTTTGAAAATATTAAGTGGAAGATTCCAGAAATAAACAATTCATAAGTTTTAAAATGCATGCTGTTCTGAGAAGCATGATGAAATCTTACTCTGTTCCACTCTACCTTACCCGGAACGCAAATTGTCCCTTTGTCTAGCGTCTCTACTCTGTATACAGGGCCCACCTGTTAATCACTTAGTAGCCGTTTCTAGATCAACTGTTGTGCTATTACAGTGCTTTTGTTGAGGTCCCCTTATTTTGCTTAATATTAGCCCCAAAGCACAAGAGTAGTGATGCTGGCAACTCAGATATGCCAGAGAGAAGTCAGGAAATGTGTCCTTTATGTGAAACGGTTAAAGTTCCTGACTTAAGGAAATTAAAAAATTGTATGCTGAGGTTGCTAAGATGTAGCTTGTGTTTATGAAATTCTTTCTTCACAGAAAGAAAAATTCCTGCTAGTTTTGTTGTCACACCTCTGGCTGCAAAAATTACGGCCACAGTGCATGATAAGTGCTTAGTTAAGATGGAAAAGGCATTAAGTTTTTGAGTGGAAGACATGAAGAGAAATAGCTTTCAATCAACAGCGTTCAGGTTTAGTACTATACCTGGTTTCAGGCGTCCCCTAGAGGTCTTGGAACATATCCCCGTGAATAAGGAGGGACCACAGTATTGCCTACCAGGTGCTTCCAGAGTATTTATTAGGGCATCATTATATAAGCCTGATTGATTTGCTTGGCTGCCCACGTGGTTGAACTCAATCTTCAAGTCAACCGATAACAAGTTGTCCAAAGTCCCCCACCCTAAACCACATGGTTGGTCTTTCTGGTAAGGCCAGCTTTCATCCTAAGACTTCTGGGTGTTGAAGCTACAACCTAAAATCTGGTAACAAACACATACTTATTAGGACTGACATGGATTACCTCCCAAAGGCAAAGGCCAGACATCTCTTTGAATAAGGTCAACTTTTTTACTACATTGAGACAAATATTTATTTAAGGACAAAGTTAAGGAGGGAATTAGTTTTTTAAACTGAGTATCAATAATCTGCCAGGAGTTGTATTAGGATCTTTTTGTATGGCCAACTCATTAAATTTTCAAATTAACTCTGAGAAATATTGTTTCTTCTCTTTTTTTTTTTTTCCTAGGTATACACACATCTATTAGTTCTGTAAATGTTTCTTTATTTGGCACATGAGGAAACTCAGGCTCATATGTTTTTTCTTCTTCTTTTTTATTTTTAGAGACAGGGTCTTGCTTCATTGCCCAGGCTAGTCTCAAATTTTTGGTCTCTGGGCTCAAACAGTCCTCTCGCCTCAGCCTCCCAAAGTGTTAGGATTATAGGTTTGAGCCACCACCCCCGACCTGAGGCTCATACATTGAGCAACTTCTCTGAGAGATGGAGCTAGGATCAGACCAAAGTTCCTCTGCCGCAGAGCCCTTAATCAGATGCCACTCATCAGGACTGCTTCACTGCATAACTCCAGGGTACCCACATTGTATTCTCTGAGGATGGCTTTTCTTGGGATTGTACAGTGAAGCACTTTATGTCCCAGCCACCCTAAATAATACATACCATCTGAATAAAGGCAGTGTGCTTGCTGCATAAATGTAGCTTCCAGACAAGTTTCCGTGTCTTCCTCTACTGTGTATGAATTCTGGAGCTGTCACTCTACGTTGCCTCCCAGTGCAGCCAGTTAAAATGTCCATGAAGGTACACGCCTCAGGTAACCTTTTGGTGTATTAATGACCATCTTGTTTTGGAATACCAAGCGATAGTTGTGTTACCCCTTTTTCTGGGTTGATTTGAGCATCACTGAAACTCTTGCTACTCTGTTTTCCTTCTCAGGCTGCTGTACAGGACAGATTGAATGAGCAAGAGGGTGTACCTAGTGTTTTCAACCCCCCTCCATCACGACCCCTGCAGGTTAATACAGCTGACCACAGGATCTACAGCTATGTTGTCTCAAGACCTCAGCCAAGGGCAAGTTATTTCATAGCTGGAATTTCCTCCTTTTTTATTTATAAGTTCATTAATTTGGTTATATTGATCTCCCTGTGACAGGAGCAAAATAAGTATTTAGAATATAAACCTGTTAGTTAGACTTGGCCCCTTGGTTATATTATTTTGCCTTGATTCCTCAATGAATTGATATAGAAACTATTCATTTTCTTTCTATTCTTTGCCAGTTATTTGGAGAGTGTTTTTTACTTCTTAAGTTACAATTTGTTTACTCGAGTTCTTTGTTGCTTCAGTTTACTTAATCTTAAACCACTTTTGGGGAAGTACATGAAATCTTTGTAGGAACTTTGGCCATATCTTTGAAGTAAGTGTTGAAGGACTAATAGCAAGGAGGTGATTCACTGAAATTCAGTAGACATACAAGAGCACTTCAATAACCTGGTATTTTGCTATTAGGGATCCAGACATGAATAAAGAGCCAGTCTTCCCATCCCTTTAACATTGCAGCAGTTAGAATATACTCCATCATCGGCCAGGCGCGGTGGCTCAAGCCTGTAATCCCAGCACTTTGGGAGGCCGAGGCGGGTGGATCACGAGGTCAAGAGATCGAGACCATCCTGGTCAACATGGTGAAACCCCATCTCTACTAAAACTACAAAAAATTAGCTGGGCATGGTGGCGCGTGCCTGTAGTCCCAGCTACTCAGGAGGCTGAGGCAGGAGAATTGCCTGAACCCAGGAGGCGGAGGTTGCGGTGAGCCGAGATTGCGCCATTGCACTCCAGCCTGGGTAACAAGAGTGAAACTCCGTCTCAAAAAAAAAAAAAAAAAAAAAGAATATACTCCATCATCATGCCTTTTTGTGGAGTACTTGATTTTTTTTGTTGTTTTGTTCTGTTTGAGACAGGGTTCACTCTGTTGCCCAGGCTAGAGAGCAGTGACACAATCTTGGCTCACTGCAGCCTAGACCTCCCGGGCTCAAGCAATCCTACAGGTGTGTGCCACCATCCTGGCTAATTTTTTTTATTTTTTGTAGAGATGGGGTCTTGCTATGGTGCCCAGGCTGATCTTGAACTCCTGAGCTCAAGTTATCTGCCCACCTCAGCCTCCCAAGTGCTGGAATTACAGGCTTGAGCTACTGTGTCTGGCCTACTTGATCTTTTAAAACATGTTTCTAAGTAGTGCTTTGTGGTTTTCTGAAGTACAGTAGCAGATTCCCATATCAGCCATGGGGCTCCATCCTGGCCATGGACACAGAACATGTCTCAGGTTAACACAGTGTGACATCTATGGAATGCTTTGTAAACTATAGAGCCCTGGATGTATGCTAGTTTTAATAATTAGTAACAGCAATAATAATAATTAGCATTAACATTTATATACCAATGTCTAAGGTTAGTTAGTGGTTCTCTTTTTTGCTATTTCTATAAACATTATTTTAGGTTTTTATGTTTGTTTTGTTTTGTTTTGAGACAGAATCTCCCTCTGTCGCCCAGGCTGGAGTGCAGTGGCAAGATCTCAGTTCACTGCAGTCTCCGTCTCCCAGGTTCAAGCAATTCTTCTGCCTCAGCCTCCTGAGTAGCTGGGATTACAGGTGCCACCACGACTGGCTAATTTTTATATTTTTAGTAGAGACTGGGTTTTACCATGTTGGCCAGGCTGATCTCAAACTCCTGACCTCAAGTGATCTGCCTGCCTTAGCTTCCCAAAGTGCTGGGATTACAGACTTCAGCCACCACACCTGGCTAATTTTTGTGTTTTTAGTAGAGACAGGGTTTTACCATGTTGACCAGGCTGGTCTCAAACTCCTGACCTCATGTGATGTGCCTGCCTCAGCCTCCCAAAGTGTTGGGATTACAGGCATTAGCCCCTACACCTGGCTAGTTTTTGTATTTTCAGTAGAGACAGGGTTGTTTTTTTTGTTTGTATTTATTTATTTATTTATTTATTTTTAGAGACAGGCTGGTCTCGAACTTCTGACCTCAGGTGATCCAACTGCCTTGGCCTCCCAAAGTATTGGGATTACAGGTGTGAGCTACTGAGCCTGGCCTATTTCTATATACCATATTTTGATATGTAAAAAAAAGGACAGAATGAATATGTATCATTTGGGGGACATTAACTTGCAATTGCATTTGACAAGTATATAAGTAGCTGCAGAAAAAAAGTATTAAAGCAATTTTGGTGTTTGTTTGAGACGGAGTTTCACTCTGCCCCCCAGGCTGGAGTGCAGTGGCGCAATCTCAGCTCACTGCAACCTCCACCTCCTGGGTTCAAGCGATTCTCCTGCCTGAGCTTCCCCAAGTAGCTGAGACTACAGGTGCATGCCACCACACCCGGCTAATTTTTGTATTTTTAGTAGAGACAGGGTTTTACCATGTTCGCCAGGCTGGTCTTGAACTCCTGACCGCAGGTGATCCGCCTGCCTCGACCTCCCCAAGTGCTGGGATTATAGGCGGGAGACATTGTGCTGGGCCTTAAAGCAGATTTAATACAAAAATTATGCGGGGAAAAAAAGAAAATGATAGTAAGATGAAATAAGAACAGAGATGGTGGCACTTAGGAAGGATGAAGTGGCCAGGAAGAGGGAACCATATTTTAGAGGAACAAATCACATGGAAGGACAAAAAAGAGTGAGCAAATCTGAACTAGCCATTTGATGAAGTATTAGGGATTGAGATAATTTTGTCTAACTTTGTTTTTGGACTTTCAGGGGCTGCTTGGATGGGGTTATTACTTGATAATGCTTCCATTCCGGTTTACCTATTACACGATACTTGATATATTTAGGTATGTACCTTTGAATTTATGTATTAGTAGCATGGTAAGACTTTGGAGCTGAAATTTAGGCCAAAATAAGTTTTATGCTGTATCAATGTTAACTTGCCAATTTGTCACGAGATTGAATACTCTTCCCAAACTCTTTTAATACTGTATAAAAATATTTTAAATTGTTGAACCATTGGCAGGCATTGTGAAATGGAATTATTTTTAAATTAGTTTCACATATTGTTTGCAAAAACCAGTCTGGCCATATTTATTTGTCTTCCCCCCACCACCATATTTGTCACCTCTGCATTTCCTAGTTGATGTCCACACCCTTTCCTTTCTAACCACCATCATCTCCTAGCTTTACACTCGTTAGAACTTTTTCCTTGAACTACTTTTCCACCTGACTACTCACAATCCCAACAAATTCTCTTGCTCTGAGATTACCCAGCTTGCCCTTGATTCGTCCCACAATAGTTGCACCTCTCTATACACTCCTGGTATACCTTTTCTTTCTTTTTTTTTTTTTTTTTTTTTTTTTTTTTTTTT